>NC_056727.1:840801163-840813663 GCF_019279795.1 Protopterus annectens | reverse complement strand
AATTTTGCACAGAGACATTAAAACTATGGGAATACTGACATGCCTGTTAAACTTTTATAAAGGGACATAGGCCCTGATGGCAATAAAATGGCACTGTGACCTTTCTGGACTGGCAATCTGTCCATTACTTTTATGTGTTTTCACCAATATGCAGCAGCAGAACATCAGCATAATGAAATTGCTTTTATTTAGCTGTAGCTCACAGTGTTAAGAGTTTTTCCAATGTTCTAGCTTACCACAGCATGGACGATTTTAGTGTATTATAATGGGTCCCAGCTCTTTCACATGCTATTCTGCCAGATTACATAGGTTCATAGGTTCATAGGTGTGTACTAGGCTAATGGCCCTGGAGCCTATATAAGCCTATCCCAAGAAGATTCCCTGGCATCATGCCGCCCAAAGTTAGTTCCCACTGCCGTTGTCAAGCAAGGTCACTGACATGATCCTTGGGGTGAACTTCCTATTGCCTATCCACTCGTCAAGATTTCTCTTAAAGAGAACCAGTGAAGTGCTCTGCTTGACGTGACTGGGAAGATTGTTCCAGAATACGGGAAGTCTCTGAGTTAGGAACCTGTCGAACCAGCATGTTCTATTTATTGTGGTAATGAGGTTTAGGTCCCTGGAGCATGTGGCATGGAGGAATTGGGATTTCTTCAGGTGTAGCATATTTCATATCTCTGGGTCAGACATGGCTTTGTAGGTCAAACAAAGGTTGCCTCTAAGTGGGTGATAAGAGACAGAGTATAGCTGGAGTTTTTTGAGGCTGTTGGTATAGGGCATGTGTCTAAGGCCTAAGATCCCCTTAGTGAGGTATTTTTGTGGCCTTTACAGTTGTTGTAGGTGTCTAGTGAGGTACATACCAAATGGGGTGTTGTATTCTATAATAGGGCTAATGACGGATGAGAAGAGTGGGATTATGACCTCTTTCTTCCTGGATAAGAAACCTTTTGTAATGAGATGTGCCACATAGAATGACTTTCTGACTACAGTGGCAATGTGGTTATCAAAGGAGAGGTTGCTGTCAACCCGTGTCCCCAGGTCTCTTGTCACACCTTCAGTGTTTAGTGGACTACCGCCTATGTGATAGTTCATGGGCACTGAATTTTTCCCAAAGGGAATAACAATGCACTTTTTGGCATTGAGCTTAAGGTCATGGTTCTGGCACCAGGAATTGGTGTCAGTAAGGCCTTTTTGTAGAATGTCTACATCAGTTGGAGAATCAATAATGGCTCCCAGTTTGCAATCATCTGCAAACTTGGTCAGCCAGAGTCCCTTTGTGTTGGCTTGAACTTCAGAGAATTAGGTGCCAAACAGGAGAGGACCTAGGACCGATCCCTGTGAAACACCACTTTTAACTGGTCGGCAGTCAGATTTGGAATCTGCTACTTTCACAGTGTGGGTTATATCAGTGAGCCAGTTGGCAACCCATCTTATGACATAGGGGTTTATGCCTAGTTTGGTGAGTCTATCTATGATTCTTGAGTAAGGGATGGTGTAGAAGGCCTTGGCAAGATCTAGGTAGGCTGGGTGAACTACCTTGCCCTCATCCACAGCTCTGGTGACAGACTCAAAGAAGTCTATCAGGTTGAGCAATCATGATTTACCTTTCACAAACCAAAACTGTGTTGGGTCAGTTCAGTTTGCAATTCATGTAGAACACAGCCAGGGATATTATCAGGTTCCTTGGAAGTTGTATTCTTGGCTTTGGACAGTGTGTTTTTTTACCTGTGTAGCTGTGATAATAGGGACTTGGCATTCCTCAGGTATTGTGATAGGCCCTTTAGGGGGTGAAAGGGGAGTAAAGTTCGCACTGCATCTGTTGGCCAATATGTTGGCAATATCAGTTGGTTCTGTATATGTATTGCCATTGTGTTGTAACTCAGAGCAGATCTGCGTATTGCCATGTAGATTCTTGACACAACTATAGAATGCCTTGTGGTTGTCTTTAGAATCTGCAGCAATTTTGTTTTCATAGCTAGTTTAGATGATTTGATGATGGATCTCAGTTTTTTGTTCAGGCTAACAAGGACGTTTTTCCAGTCTTGGAAATTCAGCCTTTTCTGCAACAGTTTTTCCTTATTTTGTAGAGTTTGTTTATGGTGGGGGACCACTAGATTGGCTTCCTTTTTTGGAGGAGAGCATCTTGGTTCTGTTTGGTATGGCCCATTCCATGGACTTGTGTCTGTGCTCATACAGTGCATTGGTGTATGATTCAACAGTCATGCACATATTTTCCATTTGCATGGGTGTCATGAAGTTAGCCACCTCGAAGCCCAAAATTGGCTTTGGAGAAGTTTTTCACAGTGGTTTCCTTTGAGGGGGGGTGAGGGGGGGTGTGGATATCCATGGTGATTAGCTTGTGGTCAGATCTGACTATGGAGGAGTTGATTACTGGTGTAGAGCAATGGTCATCCATATTAGTAATGACCAGGTCAAGGATGTTTCTACCCCTGGTGGGGGTAAGAATGAGTTGGTCCAGAGTGCTGGAATTAATGAATTCCTAAAACGTTGAGCAAGTGTGTTGGTACATGAGTAATTTTGCCAGTTAATGGAGGGGTAGTTAAAGTCTCCCAGTATAAGGGTATTGGGTTGTACCCTAATATTTTCCAGTGTGTTTAGGAATGTGGAGTGGGAGTTTTGGGACATGGTAGAGGATCTTTAGCAGGCTACAACCTGGAATGCAGTTTTTCCCAGTGCTAGTTCTACCTGAAGTATCTCTGATGTGTTATGTTGGGCAACTAGTCTGGAGGTATGCATATCCTTTATGAATATGGAGACACCACTGCCTTTAGTGCTTCGGTCCAGGTATAGGGGCTGAAAGGTGTGGTATGAATTATAGCCTGGTAGTGTTGGGTTGCTCTCCTAAGCATTGAACCAGGTCTCGGTCACTGCACAGATGTCAATGTTCTCCATTTTAAAGAGTGCTTCGAGTGAGTGCATTTTGAGATTTAGACTTCTAGCGTTGAGTAGCATAACTCTCAGATTTCTTTTGCTTCTAGCTGTTATGGTGGTAATTTTTTCTTCAGGACATTGCATAAAAAAGGCACTATAGGGGTAGCAAGAGCCTTGGCCAGTATCCAGAATCTCTGGGGTGACAGGTGCAGGCCACCTCTGGTGAAGCATCGAGGTCTGTCAATCATGTCATCCCAGGCAAACAGATATTAGATTCCCTTAGAATGACACCAGAAATTTAGCCAATTGTTGAAGTCAATAATTTTCTGCTTGTACTATGGTATCATTCTGGATGACGGTAGGATACTACTCAGAACTAGGGTCATACTTGCCTGGGCTACAAGATCTGAGAGCTCCTTTATGTCTCTTTTCATGTAATCCAGGGAGGTACATCTCAGGTAATTCACACCAACATGGACAATGATAGAGTCATATTTGTACCTGTTGTGGAGTGACTTAAGTACGTGCATTATATGCCGGATCTTGGTACTGGACAGGTAGCTGACCATAAATTTCTGCTTATTCAACCTAGTGAGTGGGACACCAGTGTGCCTTACTATTGAGTCACCTATGACTAGTGTATTGGGTAAGTTATTTTGCCTTATGGGCTTTGGTTGAGTGGCACACTGTTTATGTGAGCTATGTGTCTCATAGTTTGTGCTGGGATGTGGTGGTTGTTTGCATTTCTACCTCAGAAGTCTCTGTTGTTTGGGCAGATTTTTATTGAGAGCCTCTGTAAAAGTAAGTGTGTGTTTTGTATTACTATGTGAGGTTTGTGGAGGTGTAAGTTCTGGAGGGTAATGTGTTGAATGTGGTGTGGTGCTGGTGTTAACCTTCTCCTCTTGACTGACTAATCCAGTCTTGGTTGGAGAGTGCTTGGCTTTCAATTTGGCTATATATGTGCATCTTTTACAAGTTATAGTGTTGCGAGGTATGAGGAGAGGGTTGTCTATGTACATGAGGCAGTTGCTACATTGCCTCAGAATGCCCAAGTTCACCAGGGTGACAGGACAATGCACAGGGAACTGACTTTTATACATGCCTGGATATGAGCTCAATATATTATGCACTGAAGCCTTTTACAAGAAAAATGTCCCTCAAAGTGTCTGAGTCTATACAGGACACTGTCAAAAACTTGAGGGGAAACTAATGTGTAGACCCTAAAAATTTAAGGGTGAAGTATTTAGGCAGATATTCTAAAGTTAGGAAGAAATCAAACAGTACTTACTGAAAATAAAGAATTAGCTTGTTAAGAATGATGGGAAGAGGGGAGTTGCATGAATGGTTACTCTCTGGCTACTACTAATGCTGGTTTCAGCACAGCTTCACTCTGTTGGGATACAACACTCCTTTGTTTTTTCTCTTCCCAGAAGCAAAATGTTAGCACCAATCCCACGAAGAGAATGAGGCAATGGCCTGTTTGGTGATCCACAGTCTTGTTCCAGATGTTGCAAGGGACTGCAGGCTTGTAGCCTTTTTTCTGGTAGATGCCTTGAATAGCAACCAGACCAATCAAGTACATTAAGCACAGACACTCACTCTCCAACAAGA
This sequence comes from Protopterus annectens, assembly GCF_019279795.1. NCBI lineage: Eukaryota > Metazoa > Chordata > Ceratodontiformes > Protopteridae > Protopterus > Protopterus annectens. Next base: position 840,809,160 of record NC_056727.1, on the reverse strand, counting down.
AAGAGTTAGGAATCAAGGCACTCTGCTCCTACTCTCACCAGGAACAGTATATAAGCACAGATTCCAAGCTGTCATCTATAAAGCAGTTATGCTTTCTGGTGATAAGCAGTCTCCATGAAATAATGTAACTGCACTCCTTCTCTCACCAGGAGAAAATAGGACAAGCACTAATCCAAAGATGACCATTGAGAGGCAGAATGTGGGCTTTCCAATAACTGGTGGCCTTGCATTAGATGCTTAAAGGTAAGATGAAAAAATGGTTCATCCTCAAAACTGCAGAGTGCACTAGAGGAGATAGATGTGAAAGTAGATAACTTAAGTTTTACTTGTCTAAAAAGTTAAGTTTTGGTGGAGAGTCACTATTTTAAAACAGCAAGATAGCTTGAAAGGAGTGATCACTTTTTATTCTTTATGGAATACAGTAGGATGACCAATACATTTTAATAGTGGAAGGGGAGTGATTTCACAAAATGATACTTTTGTGCTTACTTACATGAACCAGTAAAAGTAGAGAGGAAATTAGATATATGGTCACATTAACATAAGGGGCAGGTGACTAGAAAGACAGGGTGTTTAAGAACACAACAGTAACCAGTTAGGAGAGTGAGAAACAAATCTGCCTGACTCACAAGGGACAGAGGTGTGTTGTCTTTTCAAGTTTTAATATGCAGTTAAAAACAGAATACAAGTAAAACACAGTGTAAAGAGAAATAAATAAAGTATACAAAATAGAAAAATGCAATAAAGCAATAAAGAATACAATAAATAAAAAGCAAAGTAACCTTTCCCTCACAGCAAACTGCAGCAGCCTCTGGGTGAGCCTTTCCAGTAAAGCTCTGAAATGTTTTATTTTACCCCTTAAACAGAAGGTTTTGTTTCTTGCTCCACCCTTTCAGTTCACAGATGATTAACCTAAACTGACCTCTTCTAACTTATGTGTGTCTCCTTAATTGACCTGCTCTAATTTCTGTCTGACTCAAAAGACACAGAGCTGTGGTGTCTTTTCATGTTTTAATACGCAGTTAAAAACAGAATACAAGTAAAACACAGTGTAAAGAAAACAAACCACAGTATACAAAATAGATAAAGGCAATAAAGCAATACAGAATACAATAAATAAAAAGCAAACCAACCTTTCCCTCTCAGCAAACTGCAGCAGTGTCTGGGTGAGCCTTTCCAGTAAAGCTCTGAAATGTTTTATTTTACCCCTTAAATAGAAGGTTTAATTCCTAGCTCCACCCCCTCAGTTCACAGATGATTTACCTTAACTGACTTCTTCTAACATATGTGTGACTCCTTCTTTCTGACTCACAAGAGACAGAGCTGTGGTGTCTTTTCAAGTTATAATATCCAGTTAAAAAATTCAATTAAAACACAGTGTAAAGAAAACAAATCACAGTATACAAAATAGAAAAGGCAATAAAGCAATACAGAATACAACAAATTAAAAGCAAACCAACCTTTCCCTCACAGCAAACTGCAGGAGGGTCTGGGTGAACCTTTCCAGTAAAGCTCTGAAATGTTGAATTTTATCCCCTAAATGGAAGGTTTAGTTCCTAGCTCCACCTCCTCACTTCACAGATGATTAACGTTAACTAACCTCTTCTAACTCATGTGTGACTCCTTAACTGACCTGTCATAATTTCTGTCTGACTCACAAGAGGCAGAGCTATGGTGTCTTTTCAAGTTTTAACATCCAGTTAAAAGCAGCATACAAGTAAAACACAGTGTAAAGAAAACAAATCACAGTATACAAAATAGAAAAAGGCAATAAAGCAATGCAAAATAGAAAAATAAAAAGCAAATAAACCTTTCCCTCACTGCAAACTGCAGCAGAAACTGGGTGAGCCTTTTGAAATAACCTCTGAAATGTTTTATTTTACCCCATAAATAGAAGGTTTAGTTCCTAGCTAAACCACCTAGGTTCACAGATGATTAACCTTAACTGATCTCATCTAATGTATGTGTGACTCCTTAATTGACCGGTTCTAATTTCTGCCTGATTCACAAGAGACAGAGGTGTGGTGTCTGTTCAAGGTTTAATATGCAGTTAAAAGCAGAATACAAGTAAAACACAGTGCAAAGAAAACAAATCACAGTATACAAAATAGAAAAATGCAATAAAGTAATACAGAATACAACAAATAAAAAGCAAACCAACCTTTCCCTCACAGAAAACTGCAGCAGAGTCTGTGTGAGCCTTTCCAGTAAAACTATGAAATGTTTTATTTTACCCTTTAAATAGAAGTTTTAGTTTCTAGCTTCACCCCCACAGTTCACAGATGATTAACCTTAAAAGACCTCTTCTAACTTATGTGTGACTCCTTAATTGACCCGTTCTTATTTCAGTCTGCCTCTCAAGAGACAGAGCTGATGTGTCTTTTCAAGTTTTAATATGCAGTTAAAAGCAGAATACAAGTACAACACAATGTAAAGAAAACAAATCACAGTATACAAACTAGAAAAAGACAATAAAGCAATACAGAATATAACAAATAAAAATCAAACCAACCTTTCCCTCACAGCAAACTGCAGCAGAGTCTGGGTGAACGTTTCCAGTAAAAATCTGAAATGTTTTATTTTACCCCTTAAATAGAAGATTTAGTTTCTAGCTCCTCCCCCTCAGTTCACAGATGATTAACTTTAACTGACCACTTCTAACTTATGTGTGACACCTTAATTGACTTGTTCTAATTTCTGTCTGACTCAAAAGAGACAGATATGCTGTGTAAGTTCAAGTTTTAATATGCATTTAAAAGCAGAATACAAGTAAAACACAGTGTAAAGAAAGCAAATCACAATATACAAAATAGAAAAATGCAGTAAAGCAATAGAGAATACAACAAATAAAAAGCAAACCAACCTTTTCCTCACAAGCAAACTGCAGCAGAGTCTGAGTGAGGCTTTCAAGTAAAGCTCTGAAATGTTTTATTTTACTCTTTAAATAAAATGTTTAGTTCCTAGCTCCACCTTCTCATTTCATAGACGATTAACCTTAACAGACCTCTTCTAACTTATGTGTGTCTCATTAAACGACCTGTTCTAATTTCTGTCTGACACACAAAAGACAAAACTGTGGTGTCCTTTCAAGTTTTAATATGCAGTTAAAAACAGAATACAAGTAAAACACAGTGTAAAGAAAACAAATCACAGTATACAAAATAAAAAAGTCAATAACGAAATACAGAATACAACAAATAAAAGCAAACAACCTTTCCCTCACAGCAAACTGCAGTAGAGTCTGAGCAAGCCTTTCCAGTAAAGCTCTGAAATGTTTTATTTTTACTCCCCAAATAGAAGGTTAAGTTCCTAGCTCCACCCCCTCAGTTCACAGATGATCAACCTTAATTGACCTCTTCTAACTTATGTGTGACTCCTTAATTGACCCATTCTAATTTCAGCCTGAATCACTAGAGACAGAGCTGGTGTGTCTTTTTAAGTTTTAATATGCAATTAAAAGCAGAATACAAGTAAAACACAGTGTAAAGAAAACAAATCACAGTAAACAAACTAGAAAAATGCAATAAAGCAATACAGAATACAACAAATATAAAGCAAACCAACCTTTCCCTCACAGCAAACTGCAGTAGAATCTGCGTGAACCTTTCCAGTAAAGCTTTGAAATGTTTTATTTTATCCCTTAAAAAGAACATTTAGTTTCTAGGTCCACCCCCTCAGTTCACAGATGATTAACCTTAAATGGCCACTTCTAACTTATGTGTGACACTTTAATTGATTTGTTCAAATTTCTGACTCACAAGAGACAGATATGTTGTATGTTTTCAAGGTTATATACGCATTTAAAAGCAGAATACAAGTAAAACACAGTGTAAAGAAAACAAATCACAGTAAACAAACTAGAAAAATGCAATATAGCAATAAAGAATACAACAAATAAAATGCAAACCAACATTTTCCTCACAGCAAACTGCAGCAGAGTCTGGGTGAGGCTTTCCAGTAAAGCTCTGAAATGTTTTATTTTACCCCTTAAATAGAATGTTTAGTTCATAGCCCCACCTCCTCATTTTACAGATGACTATCCTTAACTGACCTCTTCTAACTTATGTGTGACACCTTAATTGGCCTGTTCTAATTTCTGTGTGATGCAGAAAAGACAGAACTGTGGTGTCCTTTCAAGCTTTAATATGCAGTTAAAAGCAGAATACAACTGAAACAGAGTGTAAAGAAAACAAATCACAATATATAAAACAGAAAAATGCAATAAAGCAATACAGAATACAACAAATAAAAAGCAAAGCAACCTTTTCCTCACAGCAAACTGCAGCAGAGTCTGGGTGAGTCTTTCCAGTAAAGCTCTGAAATGTTTTATATTACCCCTTAAATAGAATGTTTAGTTTATAGCCCCACCTCCTCATTTCACAGATGACTAACCTTAACTGATCTCTTCTAACTTATGCGTGACACCTTAATTGACCTGTTCTAATTTCTGTGTGATGCACAGAAGACAGAACTGTGGTGTCCTTTCAAGTTTTAATATGCAGTTAAAAGCAGAATGCAAGTAAAACACAGTGTAAAGAAAACAAATCACAGTATACAAAATAAAAAAGGCAATAAAACAATACAGAATACAACAAATAAAAGCAAACCATCCTTTCCCTCACAGCAAACTGCAGCAGTGTCTGGGCGAGCCTTTCCATTAAACCTCTGAAATGTATTATTTTTACTCCTTAAATAGAAGGTTAAGTTCCTAGCTCCAGCCCCTCAGTTCACACATGTTGTTGTTGTTGATGCATCTTTCGTCTTTTCCCAGTTAGGGTTCGCCACAGTGGAACTCCGGTCCGCTAATGATTGGCAGTAGATTTTTACGGGCCAAGTTGCCAGCCCTGATGCACAACCTTCAATGAAGGTACGTCGCATCATGCATGTCTCGAGACAGAAGATGCTCAAGCTGAGAATCGAATGGGACAATGTATTACTGTGAGGCGACAGTGCTACCGCAGCACCACCACCGCAGTTTAACCTTAATTGACCTCTTCTAGCTTATGTGTGACTCCTTAATTGACTTGATCTAATTTCGATCTGACTCACAAGAGACAGACTGTGGTGTCCTTTCAAGTTTTAATGAGCAGTTAAAAGCAGAATACAACTAAAACAGAGTGTAAAGAAAACAAATCACAGTATATAAAACAGAAAAATGCAATAAAGCAATACAGAATACAACAAATAAAAAGCAAACCAACCTTTCCCTCACAGTAAACTGCAGCAGAGTCTGGGTGAGGCTTTCCAGTAAAGCTATGAAATGTTTTATTTTACTCCCTAAACAGAAGGTTTAGTTTCTAGCTCGACTCCCTCAGTTCACAGATGATTAACCTTAACTGACCTCTTCTAACTTATGTGTGAATCATTAACTGACCAGTTATTATTTCTTTCTGACTCACTAGAGACAGAGCTATGGTGTCTTTCCAAGTTTTAATATCCAGTTAAAAGCATAATACAAGTACAACACAGTTTAAAGAAAACAAATCACTGTATACAAAATAGAAAAATGCAATAAAGCAATACAGACTACAACAAATAAAAAGCAAATCACCTTTCCCTCACAGAAAACTGCAGCAAAGTCTGCATGAGCATTTCCAGTAAAGCTCTGAAATGTTTTATTTTACCCCTTAAAAAGAAGATTTAGTTTCTAGCTCCACCCCCTCAGTTCACAGATGATTAACCTTAACTGACCTCTTCTAACTTATGTGGGACTCCTTAACTGACACATTCTAATTTCTGTCTGACTCAAAAGAGACAGAGTTGTGGTGTCTTTTTAAGTTTTAATATGCAATTAAAAGCAGAATATAAGTAAAACACATTGTAAAAAAAAACAAGTCACAGTATACAAAATAGAAAAAGGCAATAAAGCAATACAGAATACAGAATGCAACAAATAAAAAGCAAACCAACCTTTCCCTCACAGCAAACTGCAGCAGAGTCTGGTTCAGCCTTTCCAGTAAAGCTATCACAACTACAAATCAAACACATAAACACTCAAAGACATACTCTGAGGCACTGATCAAAAATCTACCAAAACAGCAGAGGCCTCCAAAGCAGACACCCAAACAACTGCCACCTCATGACATAACACAAGCAACACATAGATCACAAAGTCAGTGTGCAAATCAGTCACAGCCCTTAAGGCCAAACACAATGCCAGATACACTTGTCATAGGTGACTCCATAGTCAGACACACTGACGTCCCACTCACCAGACTGAACAAGATAGGGTCACAGTAAGCTGCCTGTCGGGTGCTAGAATCTGCCACATAACACAAGCACTCAGGTCACTCCACAGCAAGTACAAGTATGACTCATGTCATTGTCCATGCCGGTGTGAATGACCTGAGATGTACCTCCCTGGACTACATGAAAAGAGACATAAAGGAGCTCTCAGATTATGTAGCCCAGGCTGGTATGACCCTGACCCTGAGCAGTATCCTACCTTCACCAAGAATGATGCCACAATACAGAGACAAAATGATCAGTTTTAATAATTGGCTTAATTTCTGGTGTCATTCTAAGGGGATCCAATGTCTGTCTGCCTGGAATGACATGCTTGACAAGCCACGCTGCTTCGCAAGGGACGGCTTGCACCTGTCACCCCTGGGTTTCCGGATATTGGCACAGGCTCTTGCCACCCCCATAGTGCCTTTTTTAGACAAGGCTCAAATTCTAAACCCACCGCCCTAGAAAACAATAATGGAAAAAAACTAAGGGTAATGTTGCTCAGTGCCAGAAGTCTAAATCTCAAGATGCACGCCCCTCAAGCCCTCCTCAGTATGGAGAACATCGATGTCTGTGCTGTGAGTGAAACCTGGTTCAAGGCTCCTGAGCACGCACCGGCACTATCAGGTTTGACCTCATATCATGCCCGCCCCAAAACCGGACCGTACACAAAAGGAGGTGTATCCATATTCATCAAGGATACCCACACCTCCAGGCTGGTGGCAACTCACGAAGCATCAGAGACCATTCAGGTGCAATTAACCATAGGCAAAACTGCTCTACAGTTTGTAGCATGCTACAAGCCACCCTCTCAAACTCAGGAACCCCACACAGCCTTCTTGAAGACACTGGAGAGTATAAATGTCTCTCCAAACACCATCATATTGGGTGACTTCAACTACCCAAACATAGACTGGGAACATTACTCAAGCCCCAATACCCTAGCCCAAAGGTTCCTGGAGTTCATAAACTCAAATGCTATAGAACAACTTGTCACCATTCCCACAAGAGGTGAAAATATACTAGACCTGATCATCACAAACATGGGGACAAAATGTTCCACACCGGAAGTATATCCCTCATTGGTGAGATCAGACCATAAACTAATCTCACTGGAGATCCACATCCCACCCCCACCCCCAACAAAAAAGACCACAGTGAAGAACTTCTCAAAAGCCAACTTCGCACTTCTTAAGACTGGTGTGGTATCCTTCAAGGCCCCTGAGCCACTGGAAACCACAACCCACGCTGCTGAATCTCTTACAAATGCTTTCTACGAGCACCTCCAGGATTGCATGGATCAAGCAATCCCAAATAAAATCAAGACCCTTTCCACCAAAGGCAAGCGCCCAATCTGGTGGACCCCAGCCATAAACAAACTTTACAACAAGAGGAGAAAGCTACTACAAGATAGAGCAAAATCCCTAAAAGGGAAGACATCTCTGATCAATACTAGTAAAAAACTACGATCACTCATAAAATCATCCAAGGCCAACTTTGAGAGAAAAATCGCCAAGGACTCAAAAGACAATCATAAGGCCTTCTTTAGCTATGTTAGAAATCTGGGTGGAAACTCCCAGATATGCTCAGAATTAGTCCAAAATTATACAAAAATCACTGAATCCACAGACATTGCAAACATACTGGCAGACAGGTTCAGTGAAAATTTCTCCCCTCCCTCCCCCCCCAAAAGGAGAACTATCTATCCCAGCAGTGTGTAGCCTCCCAATCATCTCAAATGCCCAGGTGAGAGCTGCTCTCTCTAAAGC
>NC_056727.1:840782312-840800663 GCF_019279795.1 Protopterus annectens | reverse complement strand
CGGAACCCCACAATATTTAGTGCTGTCATATCAGGTTGGCCAGAGGTGAGCACGCCTCTGCATCCCCAACCACAGGTAAAATGCTAAACGTGGAACTAACTATGCCCCCGTGCTAAGTCTGACTTTCAAACAGGTACAGGGCAGTCCCAGTCAACAGTCGGACAAGCCAAAAATCAGAAGACTAATTGAACACCCTGACCATGATATGAACATATGTCCCAGGACTATAAGTTTGGGACGTCTGAATATACTTGGAGAGAGCCAACATACGGGACATGTCTAAAGCAGTAGGGAATGGTGCATGTGTAGTAGTGTGGTTTTCCCAACAGGAAAATGTATGCCTGCTGTGTTAGTGAAGTGCTGAGGCGTGTGTTAGGGCAACTATGAACCATGGGTATACATATAAATGAAGCAGAACACCAATAGTGTAGTGGTAGAGCATCCGACTATCGAGCAGACGTTGCTGGTTCGACTACAGCACACACCATTTATGACATGTAATCCATATATGAGCATATCTTGCTAATTTTATGCTGTATAACGATGTAATACCATTGAAATGTGAACTGGGGTGATGTATCACAGTAGGAATGTAGAAGATTTTAGCGTGACGTGAATTGGCAGTTAAACGGTAAACCACATATGAAAAGTGTTGTACGCACCCTTTGTTGAATGGCCCTTGTTCTGCCCAGCAACACAATAAACCGCGTCGGCCAGGCCCAACACCAGGACCCTACAATCACAATCAATGTGATTTAACCTTAAGCCAATGCAATTATACCTAACTTCGATGTTATCACAAACATAGCTGACAGCACAGTCATTCAACTGTATGATCAAAGTAATTAAAATCATATAGATGTGTATGCATACATATGTACACACACATGTATATAATATATATATATATATATATACATATATATATATATCTATATATATATATATATATATATATATATATATGTATTATATATATATATATATATATATATATATATATATATAAATATATATATATATATAGTCTACCTGACATGATCGACAGTTCATATGGTCGACACTCATTTGGTCGACAGTTCATTTTGGTCGACAAGCAGATTTGCCCCTTCCCCAATGTTGTGCAACCCTGAGTTGATATATATAGTTAGGGGGTGTGGCACAGCCCCACATCGGGTCTGGGGTGAAGCCCCCCACCAAAAATGCTTGTCGATAAAATGAACTGTCGACCAAATAAACTGTCGACCATATGAACTGTCGACCATGTCAGGTAGACCCATATATATATACATATATATATCTATATAGTTATATATATATTTACATGTGTCTATAGATATATATATATATATATATATATATATATATATATATATATATATATGGGTCTACTTTCATAGACAGCCACGTCACTGACACCCGGAAGACCGAGACGAAACGACCGAACAGGTAGGTTACCGAAAACGCGATATCCCGACAGCTGAGAGACCGACAACGGCAGCGTGTGATGCGATACGGTAAGTGCGAAAGTGAAAGATTTAGGATTGGGGAGCGGACAGGTAAGTGTACGATAGTGAGGATTTGAGGTTAGGTGTGAGAAAGGTGAGTGTGCGGTGGTGTTGGACTAAGGGTTCCGTGAGGTAAGTGTGTGGAAGTGACATAGAGTAGTGTAGGAAGTGTTAAGTGTGTCAGGGTTAGAATGCGGGTGGAGTGAGTGCGATAGTGACGGGCTGAATGTTTTAGGGTGGGTTAAGTGAGTTAGGGTTAGGGTGCAGGTAGGGTAAGTGCGATAGTGACGGTGTTGAGGTTTAGGGGTGGGTTAAGTGAGTTAGGGTTAGGGTGCAGGTAGGGTAAGTGCGATAGTGACGGTGTTGAGGTTTAGGCGTGTTAAGTGAGTTAGGGTTAGGTGCGGGTTGGGTAAGTGTGCGGTAAGTGTCGGACGTTAGGGTTAGGGTTTAGGTTAAGGTTAGTGGATATGTTGTTGTGTGTAATGTGTAGTTGACGTTTTGTGTCGGTGTTGTGGTGTTCGGTATTTTGAGTTGTTGGTGTGGTGTGTCTTGGTTGTTTGGGGTGTAACTTGTGTGTCGATCCGTACGTTCGGTCTATGAAAGTAGACCCATATATATCTATATATACATATATATATATATATATATATATATATATATATATATATATATATATATATATATATGGTAACCACCTGTCCAACTTTGCAATTGGGCAGTTGTGTCCTGTACAAATAATATAAAATGGCAGATGTCCTGAGATTTAATGAATAAAAATCTCCTATATTTATGTAATAGTTGCATAAATCAGTTATTCTGTATCTGAAACATCTAAATGTTATAAGAAACAGAATAAGCAACTAAAATGCTACAAGAATAAGCTGTCATTTAGGCCAAAAAGTGGGATCCTGTCCTTTGTACTGGCTGTGGGTATATTCTGGTCTGCAAAATCTGATGTTTGTACCAGTAATGTCCCTCTTTGGGCATTTGAAAGGGTGGCAAACCTATATATAGGTTCATAGGTTCATAGGTTCATAGGTTCATACTAGGCTATCTGCCCTAGGGCATTTATAAGCCTAGCCAGAATGTGTTTGGCTTTCGCCACCCATTTTAAATTTATTTTGCTATGCCCTTTTTTGAGGTTAGTATACTGCGCCTCTGTCTAACAGTGGCACAGAAGTGATACCCGGGGTAAAACTACGATCTCCCATCCACTCATCAAGATTCCTCTTGAAGAGAGTCAATGAGGGACTCTGCCTAACCTGGACTGGGATTTTATTCCAGAGTGAAGGGAGCCTCTGGGTTATGAATCTGTCCCTCCAGCATGTCCTATTTATTTCAGTGCTGAGGTTCAAGTCTCTCGAGAGCGTAGCTCGATGGGATTTGGATTTTCTGAGGTGCAGCATGTCCATTAATTCCGGGTTGGATATGGCTTTATACGTCAGGCACAAATCACCTCTGAACAGGCGGTATGCCACTGAGTAGAGCTGGAGTTTCTTTAACCGGGCAGCATATGGCATCTGTTTGAGCCCTTTGATCCTCTTGGTGAGGTACTTTTGGGTTATTTCCAGTTGCTGCAGGTGTCTGGTAAGGTACATCCCAAAAGGGGCATTGTACTCAATTATGGGCCTGATGACGGATGAGTAAAGAGGCAGGATGACCTCCCCTGATCTAGATGTGATTCCCTTGATGATTAGGTGGGCTATATAAATGTTTTTCTAACCACTTTGGCCACGTGGTTGTCAAATGAGAGATTGCTATCAACTTGAGACCCAGGTCCCTAATTACTTCTTCTGTACTTAATGGATTACCACCTATGTGGTAATTTGTGGGCACTTTGTTTTTGCCAAAGGGGATGACTATACACATTTTGGCATTTAGCTTGAGTCCATTGCTCTGGCACCAGTTGTCTGTTTCTATGAGGCCCTTTTGGAGGATGCTTGTGTCAGCTGGAGAGTCGATTATGGCACCCAGTTTGCAGTCATCTGCGAACGTGGTCAGCCACAGTCCTTCCATGTTGGCCTGTACCTCCGAGAAGTATATACTGAACAAGAGAGGTCCCAGGACTGAGCCTTGTGGGACACCACTTGTAACTGGTTTGGAGTCTGGCATGGCTCCAGCAATTCTAACCATGTGGGCTCTGTCCTTGAGCCAGTTTGCAATCCATCTAGTGACATAGGGGTTTATATTTAAGCTGGTGAGCTTATCTATAATGCCCGAGTGGGGTATGGCATCGAAGGCTTTTGCAAGGTCCAGGTAGGCTGTGTGGACCACCTTCCCCTCGTCAATGGCCTTGGTGACTGTTTCAAAGAAATCAACCAGGTTTATGAGGCAGGATCTGCCCTTAACAAAGCCGAACTGGGTAGGATCCAGTGTCTGTAGGTCCCCAATATCTTTATTTATGAGGTCCATGATGATCCTTTCCATAGCTTTGCAGACCAAGCTAGTCAGGCTTATGGGGCGATAGTTTCCAGGATCCATTGAGGCACCACCTTTATGGAGAGGGACCACTGTTGCTGTACGCCACTCTTTGGGCAAATATCCTGTAGTAAGGCTGAGATGAACAGTAGTTTTATGCTTGGGTTTAGCTCTTCTTGTAGTTCATGTAGGATGCAGCCCGGGACACCGTCTGGTCCCATTGATGCTGTGTTTTATGCTTTGGAGAGGGCGGCTCTTACCTGAACATCTGAGATGTCAGGGGGGAAGCACTCTGCTGGGATAGATATTTGCCCTTTTAGTGGGGAGGGGGGGTAGAAGTTTGCGCTGAACCTGTCAGTTAGGATGTTGGCAATGTCTGTGGGTTCGGTGTATTTTTTGTCATTTTAGACTAATTCTGAGCATATCTGGGAATTACCACCCAGTTTCCCAACATAACTAAAGAAAGCCTTGTGATTATCCTTAGTGTTTTGTGCAATTTTTCTCTCAAAGCTGGCCTTAGACAATTTTATGAGTGCCCGTAGTTTTTTGCTAATACTGATCAGTGATGCCTTCCCTTTTCGGGATTTTGCTCTATCATTTAGTAGCTTCCTCCTTCTATTGTATAGTTTGTTTATGGCTGGGGTCCACCAGACAGGACGTCTGCCTTTGAAGGATTGGGTCTTGGTTTTATTTGGGATCGCATGATCCATGCATTCCTGAAGGTGCTCATAGAATGCGTTTATAAGGATTCTGCGGTCTGGGCCGTATTTTCCACAGGCCCGGGGGCTTTGAAGGATTCCACCTCGGTTTTGAGGAGTGTGAAATTTGCTTTAGGGAAGTTTTTCACTGTGGTTTTCTGGGCAGGAGGTGGGGTCAGGATGTGAATATCCAGTGAGATTAGTTTATGGTCTGATCTTACCAGTGAGGGATACATTTCTGGTCTGGAGCATAGAGTCCCCATGTTGGTGATGATCAGGTCCAGTATGTTTTCCCCTCTTGTGGGAGTGGTAACAAGTTGTTCCATAGCATTTGAGTTTATAAATTCTAGGAACCTTTTGGCTAGGGTGTTGGAGCTAGAGTAATGCTCCCAGTCTATGTTTGGGTAGTTGAAGTCACCCAATATAATGGTGTTTGGAGAGACCTTCATATTTTCCAGTGTTCTCAGGAAGGCCGAGTGGGGTTCCTGGGTTTGGGAGGGTGGTCTGTAGCAGGCTATAAATTGGAAGGCAGTTTTACCCACTGTTAGTTTCACATGGAAAGTCTCTGATGCTTCTTGCTTTGCCACCAACCTGGAGGTGTGGGTATCTTTGATGAATATCGATACTCCACCTCCTTTTGTGGTTCGGTCCAAGTTTTGGGGCCAAAAAGCATGGTATGAGGTATAACCTGGTAGTGCTGGGGTGCTCTCGGGAGCCCTGAACCAGGTTTCTGTTACTGCACACATATCGATGTTTTCCATGCTAAGGAGAGTTTTGAGTGTGTGCATCTTGAGGTTTAGACTTCTGGCGTTGAGTAGCATTACTCTTAGTTTCTTATCCCTTGTGATACCTATGGAGGTTGGTTTGTCTTTTGAGCCTTGCCTAAAAAAGGCACTATGGGTGTAGCAAGAGCCTTTGCCAATATCAGAAAGCCCAGGGGTGACAGGTGCAAGCCGTCCCTAGCGAAGCATCGTGGCTTGTCAAGCATATCATCCCAAGCTGACAGGCATTGGATCCCCTTTGAATGACACCAGTACTTAAGCCAATTGTTGAAATTAATCATCTTGTCTTCATATTGTGGCATCATTCTTGGTGAGGCTAAGATGCTACTCAACGTCAGGGCCATACCGGCCTGGGCTACATGCTCAGAGAGCTCCTCTATGTCTCTTTTCATGTAGTCCATGGAGGTACGCCTCAGGTCATTCACACCAGCATGGACAATGACTGAGTCATATTTGTAGTTGCCTTGGAGTGACCTGAGTGCTTGTGTTATGTGGCGGATCCTAGCACCCGACAGGCTGCTCACCGTGACCCTCTCCTTGTTCAGCCTGGTGAGCCTGACGATAGAGTCACCTATTACAAGTGTATTAGGTGTGTTGTTTAGTCTTAAGGGCTGTGACTGTTCGGCACACTGACTTTGTGAGATATGTGTTGCATGTGTTTTGTTTTGGGGTAGCGGTTGCTTGGGTGTCTGCTTTGGAGGTCTCTGCTGCTTAGGCAGATTTTTATTTAGGGCCTCCGAGTATGTTTTTGTGTGATTATGTGTTTGGTTTGCTGTCGTGGTAGGTCTATGTGAGACTGGAATTGTAGTGAGTGTGGTTTCCTTCTCCTCCTGACTGGTTATGCCAGTACTGAGTTGAGAGAGATTAGCCTCCAGTTTGGCTATATGGTTGCATCTCTCACATGTGTTGGAATTTGTTGGGAGTAGGAGAGGGTTGTCTGTGTACATGAGGCAGTTGTAACATTGCCTCAAGATTCCCAGATTCACCAGCTGGACTGGAGAGGAGATTGACAACTGACCTTTGGACATGTTAGAATAATATTGGGAATTCCTTTATAATTGAAAACAAGGGCCAGTAGGGAGTGTGGGTGTAGTGCTTTTAATTTTTAGTGCTGACTTATATAATTGCTTTAGTGAGCAAGTGCCAGGTAACTTAAGTGCAATGTGTTACAGGTAACTTAAATGCAAAAATGACAAACAGTAACTTTCTTTCAAGTGAAACAAGGAAATAAGTACAGTAAGCAATGCAGATATCACTAGTGATCCACAGAAGCGCTGAGAAGCTGCGTATTAGGTGGAATTAGCGTTCCAGGGAAATAACAAGGAAACAAACAACAAGCATATAAACAAAGCTAGATTCAGCAGGCCTGGATCTAGTCTATGCTACAGCAAACAAGGTGTACCAATTTCAGTAAGATACAGTTCAAATATTCAGGCACTATAAACCTTTAACCAGAAATTCCCAGCTCAGAAGGGCAGAGTCCAGCCTCTTCTCCCACAAGAGTGCAGACCACGAACCTTCTTAATGTAAAATAACTAGCCTGAAGCTCAAGTGCTTAAACCAGAACTAATACACTTTAAGAATAACAGACACTGGGCTCTCAATCAGCAGTTCCCAACTTAGAAGGATGAAAGCTACCTGTCCTGCCACCACAGTGCATGCCACAAACCTTCCTAATGTAAAACAACTGGTCTGAAGCCCAAGTGCTTAATCCAAAAGACTTAGAATGATAGCTACACTTTAATCAAGTTACTACCAAGCAGTAATAAATACAAGTGACTAATTTAGAGAATGCCTGGATTAGTGCTCAAGTGGCACAAACAAAGCTAGATCCAGCAGGCCCGAATCCAGTCTATGCCACAGCAAACAAGGCACACCAACTTCAGTAAGAAGCAGTTCAGATATGCATGCACTATTAGCCTTTAACCAGAAATTCCCAGCTCAGAAGGGCAGAGTCCAGCCTCTCCTCCCACAAGAGTGCAGACCACAAACCCTCTTAATGTAAAATAACTGGCCTGAAAGCCCAAGTGCTTAAACCAGAATTAATACACTTTTAGAATAACAGACACTGAGCCCTCAATCAGCAGTTCCTAACCTAGAAGGATGTAAGCTACATGTTCTGCCACTACAGTGCAGACCACAAACCCTCTCAGTGCAAAACAACTGGTCCGAAGCCCAAGTGTTTAAACCAAAAGGCTTAGAATGAGTTACACCAAGCAGTAATAAATACAATGGAGTACTTTTAAGATGATGCAAAAGTAAAATAAAGCAGGTAGAAACACAAGTACAGTAAAAGCAGATAAAATGTTTTTTTTTTCTGAACAAGTGCTGAGATCAAAGAAACAGATTTGAGTGCTGAAACTAGAAAACTGGCTAGTTATAAAAAAAAACTAAGCTAGAAGGCTTCCCTCCAACACAGAAGGGCTTGGGGGCTCAAAAGCCTACAAATAGTCTATACCACTTAACAGGAAAGGCAGGAAAGAAGCTTAATTTTTTTTTCTGTTTCCCAGATGCTCTCTTTGTACACAGTAGGAGTGCCTGAAATCAGAATATGATCTCACCGCACTCAGTTGAGTGAGCAAATGAGATGGGCCCAGAAGGAGTATCCAAACACAAATTTAGAAGAGTGGCGGGCAGTTTCAAGGCCACTAAGATTAACACCAAAACAAAAACAGGGAGGGTGGGTGGGACTAACTGAAGAGCAGAGTCAAAACTTCCAGTTCAGTTAATATTCCTGCAACATAGTTAAAATTAATATAAATACTGTATTTTTTGAAAAAAAAAGTGCAGATAAAGGTACTTAAATTCTCTTATACGTCCAGTTGAATACAGCTAGTTCTTAGCCGGCTAAAGCTGAGGTTTTTAAGCAGAAAATATTTCACACTGTACCACTTAAATAGGCAAGGACAGGAAATCAAAGAATGTGGCTACCCCACACCTGTAATTACTAGCAAATAACAAAATTCAGCAAACACTGACTAACTTCCAGTTCAGTTAATAATCCTGCAACACAGTTAAAATCAATTTAAATACTGTATTTTTTGAAAAAAGTGCAGATAAAGGTACTAAAATTCTCTTATACGTCCAGTTGAATACTGCTAGTTCTTTGCTGGCCAAAGCTGAGGTTTTTGAGCAGAAAATATTTCACACTGTACCACTTAAATAGGCAAGGACAGGAAATCAAAGAATGTGGCTACCCCCACACCTGTAATTACTAGCAAATAACAAAATTCAGCAAACACTGACTAACTTCCAGTTCAGGTAATATTCCTGCAACACAGTTAAAATCAACTTAAATACTGTATTTTTAGAAAAAAAGTGCAGATAAAGGTACTTAAATTCTCTTATACGTCCAGTTGAATACAACTAGTTCTTAGCCGGCCAAAGCTGAGGTTTTTAAGCAGAAAATATTTCACACTGTACCACTTAAATAGGCAAGGACAGGAAATCAAAAAATGTGGCTACCCCCACACCTGTAATTACTAGCAAATAACAAAATTCAGCAAACACTGACTAACTTCCAGTTCAGTTAATATTCCTGCAACACAGTTAAAATCAATTTAAATACTGTATTTTTTGAAAAAAAAGTGCACATAAAGGTATTTAATATCTCTTATACGTCCAGTTGAATACAGCTAGTTCTTAACCGGCCAAAGCTGAGGTTTTTAAGCAGAAAATATTTCACACTGTAACACTTAAATAGGCAAGGACAGGAAATCAAAGAATGTGGCTACCCCACACCTGTAATTACTAGCAAATAACAAAATTCAGCAAACACTGACTAACTTCAAGTTCAGTTAATATTCCGCAACACAGGTAAAATCAATTTAAATACTGTAATTTTTGAAAATGAAAGGGCAGATAAAGGTACTTAAATTCTCATATACGTCCAGTTGAATACAACTAGTTCTTAGCCGGCCAAAGCTGAGGTTTTTAAGCAGAAAATATTTCACACTGTACCACTTAAATAGGCAAGGACAGGAAATCAAAGAATGTGGCAACCCCCACACCAGTAATTACTAACAAATAAGAAATTTCAGCAAACACTGACTAACTTCCAGTACAATTAATATTCCTGCAAGACAGTTAAAATCAATTCAAATACTGTATTTAAAAAAAAAAGTGCAGATAAAGGTACTTAAATTCTCTTATACGTCCAGTTGAATACAGGTAGTTCTTAGCCGGCCAAAGCTGAGGTTTTAAGCAGAAAATATTTCACACTGTACCACTTAAATAGGCAATGACAGGAAATCAAAGAATGTGGCTACCCCACCTGTAATTACTAGCAAATTACAAAATTCAGCAAACACTGACTAACTTCCAGTTCAGTTAATATTCCTGCAACACAGTTAAAATCAATTTAAAAACTATTTTTTGAAAAAAAAAGTGCAGATAAAGGTACTTAAATTATCTTATACATCCAGTTGAATACAGCTAGTTCTTAGCTGGCCAAAGCTGAGGTTTTTAAGCAGAAAATATTTCACACTGTACCAGTTAAATAGGCAAGGACAGGAAATCAAAATCAAAAAATGTGGCTACCCCCACACCTGTAATTACTAGCAAATAACAAAATTCAGCAAACACTGACTAACTTCCAGTTCAGGTAATATTCCTGCAACACAGTTAAAATCAATTTAAATACTGTATTTTTTTTTTAAAAAAGTGCAGATAAAGGTACTTAAATTCTCTTATACGTCCAGTTGAATACAGCTAGTTCTTAGCTGGCCAAATCTGAGGTTTTTAAAGCAGAAAATATTTCACACTGTACCACTTAAATAGGCAAGGACAGGAAATCAAAGAATGTGGCTACCCCCACACCTGTAATTACTAGCAAATAACAAAATTCAGCAAACACTGACTAACTTCCAGTTCAGGTAATATTCCTGCAACACAGTTAAAATCAACTTAAATACTGTATTTTTAGAAAAAAAAGTGCAGATAAAGGTACTTAAATTCTCTTATACGTCCAGTTGAATACAGCTAGTTCTTAGCCGGCCAAAGCTGAGGTTTTCAAGTAGAAAATATTTCACACTGTACCATTTAAATAGGCATGGACAGGAAATCAAAGAATGTGGCTACCCCCACACCTGTAATTACTAGCAAATAACAAAATTCAGCAAACACTGACTAACTTCCAGTTCAGTTAATATTCCTGCAACACAGTTAAAATCAATTTAAATACTGTATTTTTTGAAAAAAAAGTGCACATAAAGGTATTTAATATCTCTTATACGTCCAGTTGAATACAGCTAGTTCTTAACCGGCCAAAGCTGAGGTTTTTAAGCAGAAAATATTTCACACTGTAACACTTAAATAGGCAAGGACAGGAAATCAAAGAATGTGGCTACCCCCACACCTGTAATTACTAGCAAATAACAAAATTCAGCAAACACTGACTAACTTCAAGTTCAGTTAATATTCCGGCAACACAGGTAAAATCAATTTAAATACTGTACTTTTTGAAAATAAAAGGGCAGATAAAGGTACTTAAATTCTCTTATACGTCCAGTTGAATACAGCTAGTTCTTAGCTGGCCAAAGCTGAGGTTTTTAAGCAGAAAATATTTCACACTGTACCACTTAAATAGGCAAGGACAGGAAATCAAAGAATGTGGCTACCCCCACACCTGTAATTACTAACTAATAACAAAATTCAGCAAACACTGACCAACTTCCAGTTCAGTTAATATTCCTGCAACACAGTTAAAATCAATTCAAATACTGTATTTTTTGAAAAAAAAAGTGCAGATAAAGGTACTTAAATTCTCGTATACGTCCAGTTGAATACAGCTAGTTCTTAGCCGGCCAAAGCTGAGGTTTTTAAGCAGAAAATATTTCACACTGTACCACTTAAATAGGCAATGACAGGAAATCAAAGAATGTGGCTACCCCCACACCTGTTATTATTAGCAAATAACAAAATTCAGCAAACACTGACTAACTTCCAGTTCAGTTAATATTCCTGCAACACAGTTAAAATCAATTTAAATACTGTATTTTTGAAAAAAAAGTGCAGATAAAGGTACTTAAATTCTCTTATACATCCAGTTGAATACAGCTAGTTCTTAGCCGGCCAAAGCTGAGGTTTTTAAGCAGAAAATATTTCACACTGTACCACTTAAATAGGCAAGGACAGGAAATCAAAGAATGTGGCTACCCCACACCTGTAATTATTAGCAAATAACAAAATTCAGCAAACACTGACTAATTTCCAGTTCAGTTAATATTCCTGCAACACAGTTAAAATCAATTTAAATACTGTATTTTTTGAAAAAAAAAAGTGCAGATAAAGGTACTTAAATTCTCTTATACGTCCAGTTGAATACAGCTAGTTCTTAGCCGGCCAAAGCTGAGGTTTTATATATAAACATGGGAACAAGAAAGCATTCATAATGAATGCAAAGAAAAAGAGCAGCAAAACACCTGTATTATCTAGTGCTGACATATCAAGCTGGCCAGAAGTGGCCAAAATCCCTGCATCTCTACCACAAGTAGGATGCTAACAGTGGAAGTAACCTTGTCCACGTGCTAAATCTGACTTTCAAATGGGTACAGAGCATTCCCGGTCCCCAATCGGACAAGCCTAAACCCAGATGACCACATGAACACTCTGACAATCAAACACACGTATGTGCCAGGACTATAGGCTTTGGAGGTCTGAATATACTTTGAGTGAGTCAACATGCGGCAGGGGTCCAGAGCAGTAGGGAATGGCACATCTGTAGTAGTGCGGTTTTCCTCACAGCATAAGATACGTCCACACCGACACTTGCGAATTTAAAAACACTTGTTTAATAAATAAAATGTTGGTAAAATACAACGGTTAAGCGCTTTCATCTAAATTATTTAGACTTCATCAGAACAACTCTAATTCATTACTACACAGTTTAAATACTTCTTTAACCCAATCAAAATTTACTAACAATTACAACCAATACATATTTAAAGTGCCAGTGTGCATAACAATAAAATCATCTCATTTACTTCATATTATATTAGATAAAACATTAAAGTGCCATTAGTGAAGTTGTTTTTAGGATAAATCATATTAGTATGCACTAAAAGTTGTTCATTGACATACTTCTTAAAATAATATAATATTATGTAATTAGATACTAATGTCACTATCCTGTGACTAAAATACCCAACAGACAATCTAGCTGACTGTATTCTCTATAATGGGCTTTACAGATATATGGTCATTTAGACCAGGGCTTCAAGCTCACCTAATTTCTTTTTAATACATCCACCCCTCGGATTTTCCTTGGCTATATCCAATATGCCAAAGTGAAACACACTACAACCATTATTCTTAGCAATATGTCTCCATAATGCATTGTTCATGTCTTTCTTCTTTATATTATAATAATGGTCATATATCCTTTGTCTAAGACATCTATCTGTCTTCCCTATATAATAACAGGGACAATTCCTACGTTTTGCCAGATAGACTATATGTTTCATTCACCAATTACCTTTTCTATACATTATACTTGTACGGTTTGTGTCTTCTAATATAATACTCTTCTCATTTGTGATGTATCTACACTGGTTACATGTACCGCATTTAGTTGTCCCCCCTACATCTACAATTTCTCTATCATTTCCTTTTTTGCTTTCTAACTCATTCTTCATATTAAACCCATTTCTAGACACAAACCTAGGTGTTTTTCCCACTATGTCCACTATTTTTTTGTTTGTCTTAAATAAATTCCAATTATTAGAAATAATATTCTTAACCTCTGTACTTCGTGGGGTATATTGTACTATACAAGCTCTATTTTATCCACTATTATCTACTTCATTGTCTGTATTTGCATTATTCTCTTTACTAAGGGGACCTTTGCCTACCAATGGTATATATTTTTTACGCCATTCATTCCTTACATATTCAGTCACATCTAATACTAACCACCTGGGATATCCTCTTTGTAGGAACATTTCACCAATATTACCCAATTCAATCAAAAAGTCAGCATAGTCTGATGTCATCCTTACTGCTCTGATGCATTGGCCTTTAATTATACTTCTTTTTTGACGTAGGGGATGTAGTAATGAATTAGAGTTGTTCTGATGAAGTCTAAATAATTTAGATGAAAGCGCTTAACCATTGTATTTTACCAACATTTTATTTATTAAACAAGTGTTTTTAAATTCGCAAGTGTCGGTGTGGACATATCTTATGCTGTGAGGAACAAGCTAGTTGTTTTTACATACTGTGGACTTGTTCCTTTTTTCGTGTATTTATTAGTGGTTGGATATACAGCATGGATTCACTGGATGAACTACCATCCATTTTTTCCCCTCAGAGAGATGAAATTAAAAGTTTGCAGTCTGAGATGGCTATAATGAGAGGGGAACGTACGAGGCTTATAGAGCTTATAAGTCAGCCTGCGCAATCTACTAAAGGAAGCCAACCAGTGATGTCATCACGTACTTTTAGTACGAAGGACAATGAAGATTTGATTCCTAATGGGCAGGGAGAGCTACGAGGGAGTGTTGAGCTCAAAAGCAGTACCTCTCATGGATCCTATTCTCATGCAGCAGGTCGAATGGACCGGACGACTGGAGGCAAGGAGATCGGATCGGAGGCAGACTACATTATCTCGGGAGCTAAACCTAAACGGATCCCACCTAAAAGAACATATACTATGGTTCAGAATACACAACGTTCAGGTACTGTGGCTACAGTTTTAAATAGAAACAACACGAACGCAGGCTGCAATAAGTTCAGTTTCAGCAACTTTTTAGTTGATAATTATGACTTTGACCAGAGATGTAAAAGAAAAAAAGACGATAAAAGTGATAGAAATGAGATAAACAATGACAATAAGATACTTAAAGACTTGCTATATGAATTTGGAAAAAAGTTAAAATCATGTAAGGGCCTACAAGTAGAGAATGGATATTTGAAAAAATGTTTGGATACTAATATTGTACATATGGGGTTAAGATTCTTCAAATATCCGATGGGTATTGAACTGAATGATGAAGCAACAATGCAATGTATGAAAATGTTTGATTAATTTGGTTTCACGTTCATGCGATTTATTATAAGTTGTAATGACAAAAAAATATGCGTGCTAATGAATGAATTAGAAGAGTTAAATGATAATATAGTCAATGATTTATTGTATGATGAATTGGAATACTGTATGGATACACAATACATATGGGTACAGAATCAGACTGATAAAGTATTTGAGAGGAAATGCAAGAAATTTAATAGAGATCTTGAACAATATGCAAAGGGAATTGCATATAGATGAGAATATGGAGGTAAAGAGAAAAGTTGGAAAAACCAGGATAGATGGAAAGGGAATTGGAACACCAGTACCCATAGACAACAGTACAACAGGCCGAATTCATGTACTAATAATGATGTTTTTTTAGAGAAAGAAGAGGATTGGGAGGAAATAAACAAGAGGCAAAAACAGACATATTACAAATCAAATACGAATCAGAAGAAAAATTCAGAAGGGTACAAGTACCAACACCATCAAGGTTGGATGAAGAAGAGCTAGTGAAGCTTAATAAGATTACTAGTGGATACAAGCAGTTTTACATTCAGAATTATACTAATATGGATTTGAGGCAAGAACATTTCACCCTATTTAGTAAAGGGATGAAATTTGTTCCGGTGAGGAAATTCAATGTGGAGGATGCCATTATAGACGTAAAGAAATATATTAGAAAGTTAAATTTGGCAGTTTTATTTAATAACAACAAAAATAATGTACACAGTAGAGAGTTTAAGAAAAAAAGTGTATACACCCCCCCACTTAATGGCACCTTAGCTATGTTTGAAAAAATAGTGATAGATGAACTTTATGCTTACAAGAATAAAATTAGTAAGGTTAAAGTTAACTACAATTTGAACAAAAAGGAAGCATCAGTCCTGAGTGAAATGCAAAACAATAAGATGTTAAGAATAATGAAGCCTGATAAAGGGGGTGGGGTTGTTATATTTCATCAAGAGGAGTATAAAAATAAGATTAATGAAATTCTCCTTAGTTCTGGTAATTATGATCTATCCTCACGGAACAAAGTGAATATAGGTTATAATAAAATAAATTTGTACCTCGAAGACTTATTAATAGAAGAAAGGATTAGTATGGATTTATACAATTTTCTAAAAGTAGAATAACCCATTATTAGTACTATTATAGGTATACCCAAGATCCATAAAAACTTATTAGACCCACCCTTCCGTTCTATAATATCTGGCAATCGTTCTAAAACTTTTAACTTTGGTAAGGTGGAGGATGCCTGGTTAAAACCTATATATACTTCAATAGAACACATCATAATAGACTCTTGGGACTTCCTAGGTAGATTGAAAAATGAAATGATTAAACCTGGATGTGCACTGGTTACGATAGATGTTGTGGATTTATTTTCCAGCATACCTCATGATGATGGATTATTAAGAGTAGAAAATCAGATGAAAAAGGCCAGTCATTTAACAAATGACAGGAGAATTTTGACCTTGGAATTCATGGAAATTGTTTTAAAATATAATTACATTTTATTTGAAGGAGAGTTTTATATACAAAACAGAGGTGCAGCAATGGGGGCAGCATGTGTCCCCATATATGCAAATCTTTATTTAAATGATTGGCAGGAAGAATTCATTTTAAAAACCAAATGGTATGCAAATATGTCGTGTTACGTCTGTTTTTTGGACGATGTGTTTTTGATTTGGAAGGGTACCCTTAAGAAATTGGAGGAATTTAAAGTCTATTTAAATTCAAGATGTGGTTGGCTCAAGTTTACCTTTAATATAGATATGAACAAAATTGTGTACTTAGACACATGGATTATAGTTGAAAATGATAAAATAAAAACACAAATATACAGGAAGGAAACATTTAGCAATGGTTATTTAGATTATACCAGTTGCCATCCCCTAAGTCAAAAAAGAAGTATAATTAAAGGCCAATGCATCAGAGCAGCAAGGATGACATCAGACTATGCTGACTTTTTGATTGAATTGGGTAATATAGGCGAAATGTTCCTACAAAGAGGATATCCCAGGTGGTAAGTATTAGATATGACTGAATATGTAAGGAATGAATGGGGTAAAAAATATATACCATTGGTAGGCAAAGGTCCCCTTAGTAAAGAGAATAATGCAAATACAGACAATGAAGTAGATAATAGTGGATACAATAGAGCTTGTATAGTACAATATACCCCATGGAGTACAGAGGTTAAGAATATTATTTCTAATAATTGGAATTTATTTAAGACAGACAAAAAAATAGGGGACATAGTGGGAAAAACACCTAGGTTTGTGTCTAGAAATGGGTTTAATATGAAGAATGAGTTAGAAAGGAAAAAAGGAAATGATAGAGAAATTGTAGATGTAGGGGGGACAACTAAATGCGGTACGTGTAACCAATGTAGATACATCACAAATGAGAAGAGTATTATATTAGAAGACACAAACCGTACAAGTATAATGTATAGAAAAGGTAATTGTAGAACGAAACATATAGTCTATCTGGCGAAATGTAGGAATTGTCCCTGTTATTATATAAGGAAGACAGATAGATGTCTTAGACAAAGGATATATGACCATTAGTATAATACAAAGAAGAAAGACATGAACAATGCATTATGGAGACATATTGCTAAGAATAATGGTTGTAGTGTGTTTCACTTTGTCATATTGGATATAGCCAAGGAAGATCCGAGGGGTGGATGTATTAAAAAGAAATTAGGTGAGCTTGAAGCCAGATGGCAAATTAAATTGAATGCCTCTTCACCCCCTGGTCTAAATGACCATATATGTGTAAAGCCCATTATAGAGAATACAGTCAGCAAGATTGTCTGTTGGGTATTTTAGTCACAGGATAGTGACATTAGTATCTAATTACATAATATTATATTATTTTAAGAAGTGTGTCAATGAACAACTTTTAGTGCATACCAATATGATTTATCCTAAAAACAACTTCACTAATGGCACTTTAATGTTTTATCTAATATAATATGAAGTAAATGAGATGATTTTATTGTTATGCACACTGGCACTTTAAATATGTATTGGTTGTAATAGTTAGCAAATTTTGATAGGGTTAAAGAAGTATTTAAACTGTGTAGTAATGAATTAGAGTTGTTCTGATGAAGTCTAAATAATTTAGATGAAAGCGCTTAACCGTTGTATTTTACCAACATTTTATTTATTAAACAAGTGTTTTTAAATTCGCAAGTGTCGGTGTGGACGTATCTTATGCTGTGAGGAACAAGCTAGTTGTTTTTACATACTGTGGACTTGTTCCTTTTTTCGTATATTTAGTAGTGCAGTTTTCCCAACAGGAAAATGGATGCCTGCTGTGTAAGTAAAGTGTTGAGGTGTGTGTTCGGGTAACTATGAACCATGGGTATACATATAAATGAAGCAGAACACCAATAGTGTAGTGATTAGAGCATCCGCCTAATGAACAGGCATTCACAGTTCAAGTTCGACTATAGCACGTATCATTTTCCTTGTGGAATGAATGTCATTCTGCTGTAAAGCCGACATTAAAACATGTAAAAGTGAACGTGAGTATCGCATGGGACTATTAACCAGATCCCTTCAATCAAAGTGGTACTGCATAATGAATAAGGCACAAGTAAGCACAAATAAGTGGCAGTAAACATATGTAACACACAGTAAGCATATGTGAGTGTGCCTGCACAGGTGTAAGCAGCGCCCAGCATAGGAAATGTATATATGTATGCACAGATGTAATATATATATATATCTATATATATATATATATATATATATATATATATATATATATATATATATATATATACATATATATAGATATACATATATATATATATATATATATATATATATATATATATATAAAGATATATATATATATATATATATATATTTTTTTTATATATATATATATATATATATATATATATATATATATAT
>NC_056727.1:840752890-840779312 GCF_019279795.1 Protopterus annectens | reverse complement strand
ATTGCCACTGTGAGTTAATAGGTGTTACTTGTTCAGTTGTACTCCAATTACCCTACTGCAGCATTTCCTTCTTTTCTTCCCCTGACCCTCCTGTTTGTGCTATGGTTCGCGGCGCGTGCATCTGCTTACCAGGTTTTGGGCACATTTTCATCCCCGTACACACGCACTTTCGGGCACCATGTGTGCTCTCAGCTAAACGATTCTATACCTACCTCCCCACCCCTGTCCTGCAGCTTTGCTTAGCAATGGCCAGGCCAGATTTGCATTGCTCCAATGTGCTTACAGCTACGGTGGCACACCCCACTGCTGATGTCATGTATACCTCTGAGCCACTCCTCAGTGTTATAGCACCGTATGGTACATCCTTAATCCAGTGGGATGTTTGCGATTCAGTATTGCCTGCCTCATTTGCATGGCATTGACAACTAATTCATAGTTACCGCACCGAACACTGTCACAGACCTTTAGCAACCCTTGCAGCTTGGTTGTGGTGTACCATGCATACCATTGCATATTATGGTGAAATCCTGATTTGTATTACATTGCGATTTTGTGACATTTGTATGTATTTTCTTTGTGCACACATGCCCTGTGGTTGTACTTTGCGTTACTGTGGATATGATATTAAATGTTGTTTTTTAGGTGTTGTGCATCTTTTCTTATGCCATTGACTGTGTATTTGGCCATTGGCATATGTTAACTTTGTAATACATGAGCCTAGACCGCTTACATAGCTCCGATGTTCTGTTTGGGAAAATGTAAACCATGTTTTTTGGTTTACATTTCCGTGGGCTTACGCTACGCCTGCACCAATTCATGAATCACTATATACTTTCATTTGCATGGTGCGGCACTGCGCATGGGGTGATTAGCATACCTAAGCTGTGGGCTGCACAGTTCTGGAATACACTGGTAGTGCACGAGGAATTGGATCGTACCTGAATCACTCGACGTCCATATTTGGCATTATACCACCTTCGCTACACCTGCACCTGGCGCAAGCTTCATGAATCCCGGGGAGGGTTTATCTCTATCGCCTCTCATACTACTAACATTCCCCGCTGTTTCTTGAGTCTCTCTGTCATAATATCACCTGCATACAAAGTCACTGCTCATTCTAGCCATTTCATCATTCCATTTATCATCCCTATCAGTTAATCTAGAACATCTCATAGCTTGACCTTCAGAATATTGGTGGTTATTTCAGTTGGAGCACCACAGATCCTTTTATGTAAAACTTTTTAACCTGAGGAGCAAGTCAATTGAAAAAATGACTTACACCTTGGGTCAGTTGGCTCCTCCTAGATAGCCAGAAGTCTGAGGGAGCCATGGTGTTTCAGTCAGCATGTAGTCTTTATCAGCTGGTTCTCCAGTCTCCATGCTTTCCCATGGTGTGGAGCTCACAGTATTCCCTCTTACTCTTTCTTGGTTTCCATGGTCTGATGTCCAGGTCAAATGTGAGTGAAAATGAAACACTCAGAGCCTTTGTAGATAAAGGGTAGTAAAGAGGGACTGAGAGGGAGTGCAGAACAATCCAGGCAATCATCTGCAAGAAGGTATGGTGAGTGTTGATCTAGGGGAGGGAGAAGTTGATACACATAGCTGATGTCTTCGGTCTAGGATCTAGGAAAATTCCTTTTAGATGTTAGGCATTAATTATGCCAGGGGGTATAGCGTTATTAGTTTAGGTGCCATTTCAGATTTTGAAAACAATTAAAACAAACCATTCAAATAATGGACTGAACCCAAGACCTTAGAGTGATCCATTTATTTCCCTACCTTTTCCTTTTTTTCACCACTCAGCACCCATAAGCCATCTTCTATAGTCTCAGAAAGCAACAGAATGGTAACTCTTATGATATCAGAATGAGAACGCTTGTCCATCAGCTCACTTAACTGGCCTAAATAGAGTTAAAAAATTTAAAAAAAACTCTAAAGATGTCTTATTCTTCCTATTGGGAGGGGCTTGGATGCATTCCCCTAGATCTATGAGCTAAGGTACTATCTTCTGTGCTTAACTGTTGTACTCTTTTGTGTTTGTCATTTTTTTCCCTAGGGTCTCAGGTTGGCTACCGGACCCAGCTCAAGCACTGCAGATTGCTTGTGCTTTGCCTTTTCGCTGATAGTGGAAAAATTTACATGACCCATGTCATTGCCTCATACTATAGATTTTTTGAGTTCCACCATAAGGGCTAGACCTTCTATTTCACACAATATTTAAGCATAATGTGTTCTGACTAATTTCTACAGTGGTTGACATGGCTGTAAAATTATTTGTAAATGTGGTGATTTTAGACATTGGATCAGCAAAGGGGCAAAGACCTTATGAGATTCTAAAAGCCTCCGCTGGGGTCGTGAGGATGGCTGGGGGAGTCCTTGGATATGATTGAGTTTATATGAAATTTGGTGCTGATTTTTTGGGAAAAGGGTACAGTGCTGTTGTTTGTTATCTTAAAGGAAGGGAAAATATCAGTCAGGGCATAGACAAAGGCTCAGTTAGTAAAGAAAAGAAAAAGGATATTTCTCGTTCGTCTGTGCCTTGACAATTTGATGTGGGGAGGTAATAATAACAAAATGTACACCACAGTGAGACTATGTATTGCTGTATTTATGTAAGACTCACAAGTGAAGGAGAAAATTAGAATATCGGGAAAACAGATAAGGAAGCCTGCTTGTCAAGGTACCTACTATGGTCTACAGATGACAGTCAAGTGGATCTATAGTTGACAAGGATGTAGCAATGGACTTTAGGAAATGTGGGCAAAATTTCCAGGAACATAAATTTAGAATCTTGAAGTATTTGGCATGAGTTAATATTTAAGCCGATAAAAATAGATACTTCCCTGATTCCTGCAGGTGGTTTTAAAGAAGGGTAGGTGCTATGCCTTGTTATAAAGGGGATGTTTTGAGAAGAATGAAACAAAGTTTCTTTAAAGAACACATGCATTAATATGTTTGAGAGAAAGACCTCCAAATCAGGCAATTTATTTCTCAGACTGCAGGCATATGAGCCACATTAGAAATTGTTATTTTGGAATGTCTAACCAATGAATTTTGCCAAAAAAAAGTAAAAGATGAAGACCATTCTTCACAAACCAGGCCGTGCTATGATCCATCATCTCACATGCTGCCATACATTGGATTTCCTGATAAGTAATCCAATTGCTGAAGTCCATTATCTTTTGTTTGAAATTGTGGAAGATATTAAAGATGATCACTTTACCTTCTTCAGTTGTATGCATATAGCGCTGAACAATGCCTCTTTCCATCTCCCTAAAGGATGTACACCTAAAATCACTCACCCAAATATGTGTGATAATGAGTGGATACTCATACTTTTGATGAGGAATTAAGGGCTCTTGTCATCTCCGAAATCCTGACTCAAGACAGGCAGCTGATTATGACCTTATTCCCGTACAGCCTGGTAAGTGGACCATGAGTGTGCTTAACTATAGAGTCACCTATTACTAAAACATTACTATGACTAATCACATCCTTGGGAGTCCTTCTAAGAGTAGACATGGAACCCTGGAGACTCAATTCAGTAATGGGTGAAGGCACAAGTGAAGATGTGTTAGAGTGAGTAGTGTTTTGTGGCTAATCAGTGCAGACAACAATTTCATAACAACCATTGCTAAAGTGGCTCCATTGGTAGGTGGTTGCAATATAGAGATAAGCTGCATACTGACATGTCATAAGTGAATGTTTAGACTCCAGATTTAACAAGTATTTACATCTCTCTAAATTAACATCAATAAATGATAATAGTAAGTAATTGTCAGGAGGAACAAAGCAGTTTCCATACTGTCTCAGAGTTCTTAAAGTGAGGATTTTGGCAACAGAAGAGTACATAGAAGGCTGTGAACCCATGATGACAAAGACCAATATATGACTAGATTTTACTGAATACCAAAATGGTGAACCAACACACGGATTAAGTAGACAGTGAAGTATTAATTCTATCATGTATAAAGTACTAAGTACTATCATGGTAGTTGTACAGAGTGTCATTGCTCTGTACATTTGTTAGCAGGACCTTTGTAAGTACATAGTTGTCTAGGTTAAGGTAGATGACAACACCTTGTTGAACAAATAAGTTATGAGATAGTTTAAGCCTTTGGCATTCTCTGTTTGAAAATGATGCTCTAGGTTGCTTACTCTGCCAAATGTGCCTCTTTTTCATTTTACAGACCACTGTGTGCACGCTTCATGTAATCCACTGAAACACGTGTAGATTTGCATGGAGTAACCAGTGGTCACAAACCATGGAGGACTTTACATTTGGCTAGCTGGACCTGTCAGCCCTCTCTTGTAAGTGTCCTGTTCTGGACCCTAGGAATATTTTTCTCAGAGGTCCTGCATAATGCAGATAATAATTATACAAATGGTGTTTTTGCCACCAAATGCAGTATGTGTAAGGCTTTGTGTTTCTCTGTATAATTCATTTATGACTGCCGCTTGATGCATTGTATAGAGTGCTAAGAATTCTTTTCAGTCTCATCAGCTTCATTAGCTGACATTTTGCAGATGTGAGGTCACTTCTTTCAAGTGGATATGGAGATTTTTTATTACTATATTTTGTTGGGAAGATCATGCTGTTATGGACACACTTCAATGGATATCATATGAGTATAGTAACTCAATGAAGGCACTGAAGTGGTCGGGGTTTAGGTGATTGTATTCCTGAGGGGAAAAAGCGATATCCCTTATCTTGGGAAATCCTTCTAATAATGTCTGCTTATAATTTATTGGAGGCCTAGAGCACCTTGGCCATGGCAGTTACATGCAATGACAGTATAGCGATTGGGTGTTATGCCTGAGAGATTTTTAGCCTTAAGCTCCAGAACCACTGGTTGATGTGTTTAAATGTGGAAATAGTGAACCTTTATCTCTGCATTACTGTGATGACAGCTTCCTTACAATGCATTTTATTTTATTCTATTCGCACCATGGTAGCATTGACTCTATGTGCCTTTGAGTGTAGTTAGGCTGTTTGTCAGGCTGAACCTTGGGAGATGGAAGCCATTTGCACAGAAGCTAAAGTGGCTTCTTTGTCATTATACATACATTTCAAAGATGCAGGGATGTTTGGCAAATGTGAAAGATGCAACATTTGAACAGTAATTGTAAGGTGGATTTATGGGACTCTTTTGGCAACTGTACTTTCAGAGGACAGTGTTGTGAGTTTCTGCTGGTTTAGTTCACGGTGCATAGTACTGTAGCAGCAAAACCTGCCTAATTTCCATTACACAGCTAATGCACCATCAGTTGAGTTATTCTTAGGGCTCTGGCTAGACAGTGCGCATGATCTACATTTACACACAGCAACATATTTCAGTAGCTATAGCATCATGAACAAGACTGCGGCTGACCTTGTTTGTCACTTACTTGCACTTAAGATGTACCTTACAAAAACACAGTGCAAGCACTTTTCACTACACATGTTGAGACTCCTATTTGGTATCCCACAAGTCAACAAAAAGCATTCTCTGCATTAACTCAGTGGCCAAGGTGGATAGATTTTTATGTCTCCTGCCAATTGCAGTGCTTTGTGCACAAGTGACATGTTTTCTGTGCAACTCAGGACATCTGTTTATTGCCATTAATCTAGTGATCTCTGCATTCTATCGCAATACACCTGACCATACATTAGACTGCAACATTAGAAGTACGTAAGTTAGATGAAAACCTGTTAAGCATAGAAAACAGTTTTTGTAGATTTCACATATCCATCAGCAAGCTGCTTTGCATAACTTTTTTTAAATAAACAGTAACATCAAAGGATACTATTACTTTCCATTTAAGTTAATGTCTTGTTCTAGTTTTTGCTGTTCAAGAATATGTGCATAGCTGGCATATACAAATCTGTAGGAGTTACTTACCTATTTCACCCTATCTGTGTCCACTGCTTAGTAGAACAAGCCAGCTTTTACACTGTAGTATTATAGTAGCTTTGGCCTTGTCTGCTCTGGAAATTGTGACAAATAGCTGTACTGATGTGCATATGAGCTTCCTGTGCTCACCCTACAAGTCGCTGCAACAAAATAACATTCTGCTTCTACTATTGAAGCTTTATGGTTCTGTTCCAAACTATTGTATATAGCTATGACACTTAGTTCAAAAAGGCTGATTTACGTGCTCTGCCAGGATACTACTGGAACCTTTGGATAATGAAATATGTACAAGCCCTGCACCTGTCCAGAAGGCTAGATGTATAAAGGCAGGTGTATAGTGAATGATATAAAACAGGTAAGTTACATTGTCCTCAGTACTGCCCTGACAAAATGTCCTTCTAGGTATTGTAACTTACAGTATCATTGACATTGCCTGCTTTTAGTTAATCCTCTGTGGACAACTGGTCTGGTCAGAGAGCACATTAGTGTCTAGGTAAAGTGGCTTTCTAGGAGTTGTAACGTACAGTGTCATTTACCTTCCCTATGTTGTTATCCACTCATATGCAGTCCCTCAGAGCAGGGTCCACAGTACTTTCTGATCTAGGTGACCTTCTGTGTATTCTAACATACATTTTTAGTTGCTACCTTTGAATTCAGACTTACAACCTTGTCTTACATGGAAGAAACTGAACAGCATACAATATTATCTGAGGCTAGTAGCTACAATTAAACAGCAAATAGCAGATACAGGAAGAAATTTGTGAAAGTCTATCTGTAGCAAATGATAGGCAATGGTCTGTCAGGGTAGGGTTTGGAAAGCCTAAACTATATTGATGAGAAGATTATCTAAAGGTTCAATAACACAATTGTTTGCAATAGCTGAGGACATTTTGTGAAGCAGAAAATCTTAATGGTAATAGTGCCTTTATCACAGCTACTGCTACATTCTATACTCTTGCAAAATCAAGCAAAGACTGAAGAACAAAACAGTTTGATTAGATTTGTAACCTCACACAGATCATAGCTTACCAATTCGGCTGGGTTGTCAGCATAACATATGCCACTGAGTTTAGAATTCACTGTAATCATTTAGATAAGGCATAGTTGTCTTCATCATTCATGCAGGAAAATAAAACTTACAATGAAGTAATTGTTGTAGTTCATGTTTAGATTTCATGTAAAATAATGTGGGGCAAATGCAACTGTAAACAATGTCTGGTAGATGCCCAATGGCAACAGCATGGTACTGGTTTGTCACACTAAAACAAACAATAAAATACAAGGTCTGGATCTCCATCACATAAACAATGAATATTTTCATGTGCCATTATGTCATAATTTGCCCGAGTTTTTCATTATCAGAGGGGGAAAAGTCATTGAATATATGTATTGCATATGTCTCTTTTTCATTGTGTGTGTGTGTGTGTGTGTGTGTGTGTGTGTGTGTGTGTGTGTGTGTGTGTGTGTGTGTGTGTGTGTGTGTGTTATTGCATATATACTAAAGCCTTACTTAAAATTAGTTGACATGCTGCCCTCATGTTTTCTTCATTAAAATATTAATACCAATATATCCTAGAAGAGCTAAAACAATTGTCACATTTAAATACCTAAATAGACAATATTTTCTTAGTTCAAAATACACAGACAGAAGCATTTGATGCGCAGAGTAGTGGTTTACTCAGCACTCTATCATGTAAATATGTGTCTAAGATGAATGAGACTATTCAATAAAAATAACTGAATCAACAAAATTAGTAGAATTGTGTTCAAATGCAACTATTATGGATAAACATGCTCCGTGTGGATAAGAATTAGTGCTTTAACAAAAATGTCAGTGAGGTTTTATTAACAAATGCTAAAATTACTGCTCTATCTTTAATTTGGTTTTAGTTAGCAATGCTTGAAACTTAAATGATAGGTAGATATTTACATCGTTTCTGCTAGTGTCTGCAACACTGTGCTCCTTCTCTTTTTTACTTTCCTTTTTAGGTTGTTACTCCAGTAAGATCTTTTTAATCAACATGAAAACATCACAATTTTCTACAGGGAAACATAAGCTAAAAGTAAGAGTTCTCTTCACAGATATCATCTTCTCCCTGGTATTACACTAAATAAAATATTTTCAAACTTTGGGAAATATTATTTTGCTATAGCATGTTTGATGACGTACAACCTAACAATAATAATGATCACAATGGAGCTGCAGATGTCTGTTGATTATTTGATTTATTTGAGGCTTGATGGAATTACTTTTTGACTTGAAATTCCTGAGGTATGCTTGTTCACGTAGATGTATTTTGATGATAAGTAAGTAGTCACATTTGAGGCATTACATTTGCAAGTTGACATGCTATAATTATTTCAGCTTATTAATTTTCTTCAAAATTATATGTTACTATGTTACAGAACTGCATTCAGCATGATGTGGTATTACTGAAGTTGTACAGTGACACAGTGGATAATGTTTTCTCCCAGGAATAGGGTTGCCAGTTTGATGATCTGCTGTGTCGCATTCTCTATGCAGTGTGCGTGTTCTCCCTGTTTGTGTATGTTTTTTCTCCATGTGATCCTCTTTTCTCCCACATTCCAAGCACATGCAGTAGGTGTATTGGACACTAAATTAATTGCAGGTGTGAGTGTGCGTGCATGTATGTGGTATGAAAGAATGAGAGAAACAGGACTATCTGCCTGGCATTGTGACCACTGGCACTAGATGATGGTCATTGTTGATATGACACTGACCCAATGTACAAAAAGGGAAAAAGGAGGTTGATGCCTCTGCCAATAATGAAACATTATTGATACCAGGTCAAGAGTAGTCCTAAACTACAAAATACAATGCAGCCATTTAGGGAAGACTTATCATACAAGATAAACAATAAAATTGAAATGAAGCACTAATAAAATGCTGCTGTCTTCCTAGAAGCACTAATAAAATACTATTGACTTCCTAGATTATTTGTTCTTTGCACATCACAGCATTTATATATATATATATATATATATATATATATATATATATATATATATATATATATATATATAAAACCTCCAAGAAGGCAGCAAACAAGAAGGAAACGACCACAAGGAGTACGCCAAGGCACTATAAGGCACAACCACTGAAACCAATTCCAAGTCCAAGCTCGAGTTGCACAAAATATTTATTTAACGTCTCACAGAAAATACGTTTTCGTTGCCCATGCAACTTCCTCAGAATGCAATCACAAACTAACAAGCATGCCCTAGTATTATATATACAATGAACTAATAAATTAATATAATAATTGATTGCCAATTAGTTCTTAAAGAGAATAAGTAAAATACTTGAATTGCTAAAGCATAAATAGTTTAAGCATATTATATTCCATAATATTAAATAAGTTTAATGTTATGCATAAAACAATTTAAAACACAAATAATGTTAAATGTAAAAACATGTTAAAAAACTTTTTTTAAATGAAGTATGTGTATAATATATAATATATTTTGATTCAATCACAATGCATATACACACAGTATAAATGAATTAATATAAATACACCAATGCATTTGAAATTTCCTTGTATTTAATCACAACAATTCTGCTCTAAGCTTCAAATAAGGCATGATGGAAATAAGGTCATTGAGACCCGGAGCCTTATTAGAAGCTAACAGTATCTGCCAGCATGTCTCCCTATGTGATAATCTGGCTTCCCAATGCCCTCCCCTGGAGTTTTTTAATACTGATTCCAAAACATAGAACATAAAGAAAGCTGTTTGGCACACCAATGTGTGCTTATAAAGTGCATTGGTACTACTTTGCTTCTGGATCTCATAATGATGTTCATATATACGTCTCTTGAGCTGTCTTTCGGTCTTGCCTACATAAAATGCCTGGCAAGACCTACAGACAGCCAAGTAGACTAAACCTGCAGAATTACAATTATGGTATTTTTGTGAATAAATCTTCCTATCCCTACTTTCCAAGTAAAAGTGTTCCTGATTAATGACATGTTTGCACTGTTTACAATGCCCACAACGGAAAGTACCCTTTCCCAAAAAGGGAAAAAGGAGGTTGATGCCTCTGCCAATAATGAAACATTATTAATACCAGGTCAAGATTAGTCCTAAACTACAAAATACAATGCAGCCATTTAGGGAAGACTTATCATACAAGATAAACAATAAAATTGAAATGAAGCACTAATAAAATGCTGCTGTCTTCCTAGAAGCACTAATAAAATACTATTGACTTCCTAGATTATTTGTTCTTTGCACATCACAGCATTTATATATATATATATATATATATATATATATATATATATATATATATATATATATATATATACACACACACACACACACACACACACATATATATATATATATATATATATACACACACACACACACACACACACACACACACACACACACACACACACAGACTGACTTCCAACTTTATACACTGATCAGCACTTTTATGTATTCTACAAATCACAGTGCAAAAAGACTCTCTTTGCCATTCAGAAGAAAATAAGTAAATACCGTGATCTGAAAACATACTTAGTCTAATGAACTATAGACATGCCATCATTTCTCGCCCAAAGTATTTATTCTCTTTGTGCATGCACATATAAAAAGCTATGTTCATTTGCATCTTATGTTATTGGAAACTATATCTTTCTGGCATACATAATGAAGAACAGAATAATTTAATTAATGGCAAGCAAGGAATGTAAAACTTATATTAAATTGAGTGGAGTACTAGAGTGATTATTAACCTAAAAACAATTTTTAAATTGAATCTGCGTGAATGCCATGAAGATATATCATTACTTTGTGTGGACATTCTTGGGAAACATGAATGTGGATTCCTGTGCATGTATCTGATTATGCAAGTACAGATGCATCATATTTGTGTGTGCATTTGTGTATGTTTGTGTACATACACGTGTGAGTTACTGTGTATCCATCTGTCTGTCTTTGTATGTCTGCACCTGTGTTGTGTCCTTGTGCTTTTCCCTGTTTGTGTTTTTTGATTATGGGCACACCTGTTTCAATGGGCTGTGGACTGTGTCATACAAAATGAATTTTGAATAAAAGGCAACACAGATGTTTGCGACAAATAATATTGTTTTATTATCTGCAAAGCTTTCATTTCTTTTCATCTACTTAAATTATTGTATTTAACTTATCTATTACTGGCATGAAAACTTCATCTGACTGAACATTTAGCATTAAATTATTATTCTGACTTATTAGAAGGAACAACCCTAGCATGACCCATTACAGTTTGGGGTAAAATCTTATCAAAAGACAAGGGTATTTAATCTTCTTTGTCAAAATGAACTTGCAAAATAAATGTTTATGAAAAAGGAACTGTACATTGTTGTTGGCGATACCTCCCCTTTCTCAGTGCATTGTGGTTTGACCAATCCTTTCATGACAATTTTCTAAGGTACCATAAAATCATAATCTTTTCCACTGACCAATCGTTTCATGAGAATTTTCTAAGGTATCACAAAATCATAATCTTTTCCATAAGAAAATAAGGGACACCTTTCAGTGACCGCGCTTTGATTTCTTTCACAGTAAAAATCAAAAAGAACTGCCTGAGATAAAGAAAGTGTTCCTCTTTCTGTCATGATCTAGTACTATCAGGCACTACACATTACTTTTAATAATGATGTTATTATAGAAAGGCTGATGAAGAGAAAAAGATAAAACTAGCTTTCAGTGACACCTAATGTTAAGTGATAATTCTGACAGTTAAACTCTGAGATTTGATATAATGAAATGTATGTCTTTACATCTGGGAACAGAAGGAACAGCATCCTATGGACTGAATGATTTAATTCTCCACAGTGAGTAGAAAAAGAATTTGCTCTTCATGATAGAACATGGCTTGTTCTATAAGGTCTGTCTTACTTGGTAATCTCCATAGCTAACAAGATACTGTGACATATCAGAAAAAGATTCTTCAAAAGGCTGAGGGATATCTTTGTCACCCTGTGAATGACTCTTCATTTTCACTTATCTAATGTATACATTTCCATTGTCTGTCAGAAATGGCACTGAGGTATCAAAAATTGCATTAGCAACTATTCAAGAAGAAATACTTTCATGAAAAATAATTTTAAACCTTTTTTTATGTTGGAAACTGTCTAGAAAGGCAACTGACAGCTGCAAATAGAAGGCTGTAATGATAAAGTGGATTATAAATAAAAGCATGAAACAATTATTGGTACAACTCAAAAGGCAGAAGTAGAAACATGCAAATTGGTTGTGCTGCAAATTACTGTTTCAAAATTATTTCTGCTGGAGAATTGCCCTGCACACATCACTTCACTGAGATGGTCGGTATGTAAGCTGTACCATCTTTTGACAGTGTAACTAAAATAAATGCTGCTTTATGCATTATTGTAGGAAATGTACTTTCTGATTAATAATGTTATACTATTGAGAGATTAGGTTTGATGACATATGGTTTTGCAATAAAAATTATTATACATAGAAGCTTTTAAAAACTATCTTTATTTCCTCATATAAGCAGTCATATACAGCAGAGTGAAACACATGTTTAAAGAGGAGATCATCACTTAGGAACAGAGATATTGTGCAATGTGATATATTTTAGTGTCCATAACAATACAATTAGTACTTGCGAAACTTCCTGATCATCATAAGCAAGGCAAATTGTCTTTTACATGTTTTTCAAATCTTTTAATGGTAAAGGTCAAATGTGTGTTAAAAAAAGTACAGACATAATTTAGGAGTCAGCAGAAAAGAAGCCTATATTGCCTGCACAGTTCATTTAGGATCAAGGGGATTATAAAAAGTCAAGTAGATAAGTGCAGTGAGAATGCAATTCTTTGAAATATATATATATATATATATATATATATATATATATATATATATATATATATATATATTTCAACTTTATAACTTTTTCAAACATAAAGGGATACAGATTTGCTCCTTTATTTGTTGTCACGTCACAAAGACATGCTGTAGGTAGATTGTCAAATTGAAATTGTACCTTTGTGTGTGTGTGTGTGTGTGTGTGTGTGTGTGTGTGTGTGTGTGTGTGTGTGTGTGTGTGTGTGTGATGTGCTTGATATGGAAGAAAGGCCCGGCAATCTTCTTCTGTTCCCTCCTTAACCCAGCAAACTATAGATGAAGGCAGCTGCTCATAGAAGTGACTACAGGAGTCAGATATGTCCCATAAGATTTTAGAACAAAAATCAAACATTTCAGATTACTGACAACACATATCCAATCAAATTAAGTGACTAAAACAAAAATAATAACCTCCAATCACATATATTACCAGCATGCATTAAATATGTGTGTTAGTATGAGCAAATCTACCAATTTGCATGATCTTGAAATGTATAAAAACAAAAGGACAGAAATTTAAAGTATAAAATTATTACAATTTAATGTGTTAAGATAATGAAATAACAAGTATTTTACAGCTCATTTGTTTACATTTGCATTGCAAAAAAATCATGGATTTTTTTCACAATTTAGTATTTTGTAGAAACCATTTATTTTAGACAATTCAATCAAACATTACAGAAAGATTTAAATGAAAGTTATTTAACAGCTGAGTGGACATCAATTACAATTATTTAATGACATTGGGTCACAACTGTCTGTGATAGACAAAGGTCATTCCTACATTTTCATGACATAGGAGTATAAAGTATGCATGTGCAAGTTTTCTTGTGTAGAACACAGGTGACCTTCATTGGTAACACCATCAAACATATTGTCTGATTGCTTTGAGTATATGACATGCCATTTCTAATAATTAATCATTGTCTGCTGATATAGGCATTTCAAATTAGGAGGTGAGGAAGCTGGGGTTTCTCTCAGGTTGGGATTGATAACATTTTAGAAAATGTAAAGGTGTTAGAAAAGGAGGGATGAATGAATTATGGTTTACAACATAATGTGTTGCTGAAGACCCATTTTATATGCAGATGTCAAGGGGTGCTACATGGCAAAAGAATAAGAAGAGCAGCAGAAAAAGACAGAACTCAAGCTAAAAAGAAGAAATATCTATGTGTATATAATGATGATGGAGTGTAAGAGTACATATCTGTATAAGTGACCAGTCACAGAAAAAAATACACTATGATTCTCAAGTCTAACTTAAATTATGATACATATATTCCATCCTGAAAGTAAGATTTGTACTTATAGTTTTATAGTTTCATAGTTTAGTACTAGGCTATCTGCCCTGGGGCATTTGTAAGCTTAGCCATAGTGATGTGGCTTTCGCTACCCCATGAAATGGTACAAAAATGCACAGAATATATTTAGAATACTGCGCCTCTGTCTAGTAGTGACACAATGAAAGTCCCCTTATATAATAGAATTAGTTTACTGTGCCCCTGTCTAGTAGTGACACAGATGTGACCCCTGGGGTGTTGTTACTTGGTAAGCTTTTTTCAGGAGGAGCATTATGGGACCATCCAAAAATTAAGGGCAGTTCCTGGAGAGATGTAAGTGGCTAAAGCCAAAGACATGAGAAAAAGAGATGGGAAGAAAACAAAACATATTATCTGATGTCTTACTTGACTGTTGGTGGGGTTGTCAACAAATCAGGAGTGTGGGAAAAGAAAATTCATATTACTGCACCATTCCAATTTGCTTGCTACAAAAAAAGTTAAGTTTATCTCCCAATAACTTATCTAAGGAAAAGGACATAGCTAATGTATATTTGTGTGTCTATGTTTTGTGGGCCTGCTTAGAAGCTGCTGCAAACAGGTAAACTGCAGGAGACATACATGTCACAAGAATGGCATATACATCATGTAATCAACTACATGACTGAAACTCACATCCCTGGCACTTTGGAATTTACTCTTCTTTGAGAATGTGGTAAACAATTTTAAATATTTTTGTATGCTCTCTCGGCTAATAATTTTGAATTCTTTAGTATTTACTCACAGACTTTCATTATAAATACAGGTAGAAACTTTTTTTCCTTAAAAACACACTAAAACTTAAACTGTTTCTTGTTAAATAGTTTCAATAAATACTATTTTAAATAAACAATTTGCAAGCAAATGCAGAATTTAAAAACACTGATACATTTAGCTTTCAGATGTCTTAGACTGCATTCTGTATCAGCTATGAGCATCAGACTCATGGATCATTTGAATATGTTAATTTATCTACTGCATATTAACTTGGTTCAAACTAGTATACATTTTACTGGCAACCTTTTTCAACTACATATTTCCTGAATAGGTAGACAGATTGATAAACTGCTAAATAAGAGTTGCATAAATAGATGTATTTGACATCCTCTTCATTTGCATTATGTGATATTTATTAGGATTACACAACAACATTGAATATAATATACCCCTCCTTTAATTCAAAGGTACATTCTAACCTAATCTAACTTGCTAAAAAATCCATCCTCTTTTAAATATTTTACATTAAAAACAACTGTGAGACCTGACTCTTTTGGCAGTCTTTGGATGCAGCCACTATTCTAACCAGGAGTTGCAGTAATAGAATAGGCATGGGTGCTGGTAACCAGGAGATAAGTTGTGTGGAAGAAAAGGAAACAGATAACGTAGGACTTCTTGAATTTTCTGGTCCTAAGTGCAGTCAAGTAGTTGGTTTCAAGATAAGGAACATGTTAAAAGGGATCATTACGTGACCAACAGACATGTTGCTAAAGGACAGACTATGGGAAGACAAATGAGACCTAAAGAAAGCTTTTTGAACAAAGCCTAACCTGAGAGGGATATAAGAACAGCACAACCTTACTTTATATATTGGTTAGCAGGAAGGTTGAGAACCAAATGAGGAGATACAATTGAAATACTGACAACAAATACTGACCACTCTTATTAAGAAAATACAGGGTAAATATAAGTGATATTAATCATGTTCTAGATTTATGAAACTTGACTAAATTAATTCTATTTTTGGAAGGTGTACAATATACTAAGTACCAAGCATCGTTTTCTTATTTTCTTTTCAAATTTTTAGATAATGATTTCATTAAACATTGCTGTGACCTAGATTAAAAAAGCTTAAACACTTCAGGATTCATGGAGTGCAGTGAGCATTACATACCAAGGATACTAAATATGGTGTTCCTTAAAGGTGTATACTAAAAAAAAGTGTAGGAAGCCAATAGATGTCAGGGGTAAGTAGCATGCCATAAAAAACTTTAAACCCTTTGCCCTTCCACTAAGGATAAAGCCCACTGTGCAACCACTAGATACCAGATATTTGTTTTAAGACTCTTTAAATTAAAAAAAAAAGGAGAAGGAGATTTATACCATATGCCCTTGACACATGAAATATGTTCATTACTCTGCTGCATTAGTAAGTACAGCATTTTTTTTTTCTTTTAGTATATATGGAGAATCTCAGGCATTATGTAAAACCTAAAACTTGTTGTGACATATGACAGAGAGAGAGAGAGAGAGAGAGATGACAGGGAATACTAGACATACCTCTCAACTTTGTAGACAGCTGTAAAAAGCATGGATTTACTGACTGTAATCAGGCCTGCATTATCTGGGCAGTGAAAATACAGAGCCTGTGAACATTCTGACAACAGGTACAGTTCTAGAATGTGTGGTGTGTGTCTGTTTTACTATGTGCTTATGTCTGGAGATGAGCCACTGAGTGGGAATGCTTGTGCTTACATGATGTGGCTGCTACAGTTCACTACCATGGAAAGTGTCGATCTGTACTTCATGGTAGTTAACTGCAATTTATACATATGCAAACCAACCAATAATAAGGTCTTTCCTCATTGCAGCTAAATTGTATATGAATTGCAAAAATACCACATTATACTAACAATGCCTTTTTACCATGGCTCTTCACGTGATGTAACACTTTAAAGAATCCTCAGATGAGGTTATAAGGAGTTTAGAGAACTAATGCTGAAATAATATAATACACAATGTTAT
The DNA here is from genome assembly GCF_019279795.1 of Protopterus annectens. NCBI lineage: Eukaryota > Metazoa > Chordata > Ceratodontiformes > Protopteridae > Protopterus > Protopterus annectens. The sequence continues at coordinate 840,762,472 of NC_056727.1, read as the reverse complement.
GTTGTCTCAATTTGTTTAAAGTGCACTGCTCGTTTACTCATGCAAATGTAAGTAATAAACCCTTGAAGCTGGCTATAACCTCCTTACAGTATAAGATACTATTTCATACAAGGTTTAATGCCCAAACCGTGTTGCATTTGAAGTTTTTTTGGTTGATAAGAATGGCCCCATGAATTTCTTTTCTTGGTAAAAACAGCTCCAGCCATGAAGAAATGAACACAATGCCTGACTAAATAAATTAATATGCATCCTTTTCTAGTATCTTCTTCCTTCCTAGAAGTACAAGTTGAGAACTGCAGGCCAAGTTCTAAAATGATCAGAGTAGTATAGCAGAGACCTCCACCATCCAACAATGCTACCAGATTTCCAGTATTCAACTCCTTCACTATGTACAACATCATAACACGGTGTAAAGTAGGCCTCTTACAATACCTCACAATGCTGAGATACTCTGTGAGATAGAGACCCACTATGCCAGAAAAAATAATGAGATCTCAAAACACAGTATAACTGTAGATTTAATTACCCATTCCTGGCATAATCCAAGCACTGTTGTGGCATTACTAGACCCAACAAGTCCAAATAAAGACAACTAATACAATAGATCTACCTGGATAGCAACACTGGCTCTGCAGCACCAATGCTGTCATACAGATGGAGCTGTGCATCCTGCAGGCAATGTGGCATGACAGCACCAACTGCAGAACTGATTGAGAATGCATCACAGTAACAAAGGTCATCATGCCTGTATTCTCAGCACCCAAACAATGGAATAAGCACACTGTATGCTTGTGAGAGGGACTCTAATTCACCATTTTTGGTGATATGGTGTCCTCATCATCCACACTGTAAAACTGATTTCTCGGATTGTTCACTGTCTGACATGCATAATGTCTCTGGCTACCACCTCATTAGCTCCTCTGTTTTACTATTACAGCTCCATATCCATGTGGGAACTGGTACTGCAGGCAGTATGGATACCCACCATTGACTGCATGTAAGTGTCAATTCCTTCTTACAAGAGTTGTAGCAACTGGTTAGTCCATTGCTTCAGGGATTTAATTTAGTATGCCTCACCAATGTAAAACTCCAATGAGTTGCACTATTGTGAGCCCGATTCATATTTTAGAATTGGCCATAAGGCTCTGCCAGCACTTATTGATAAATGACAATTGAGGACTGGTGGAGCCTTTGCTTATGGAATCAGGCATGGAGTAAAAGCTTGAAATAGCATGTTACTCCATGCAATTCTTCTTTTGGAATTCTGGAGTAGGACTCACAAGTGGAATACCTTATACTAAAAAAAAATAACAGCTAGGATGATATAGTAGTGAAACCACAATGCAAATGAGAAGTTACTGATCTAAAGAAAAAAAGTTGTTTTCTTTCGGAGAATGCTTTGCAAGTATGTACAAATTATTGCCCAACATGTACCATAATAGAATATGTGGTAGATTATAAAAGGATTGGGGTAGCATAGAAGAGACCTTCCACCACCTAGTAGTGTACCCCATTTCTGATATTTAACTCCTCTCATGGGTATGACATCATACCATGGGCCATTATGTCAGAGCAAAGTAATAAGATTCAGTAACATTGTACATGAGTGAATTTATAGAGAAAAAACTGAATAGACAGTGAAATTAACAAATCAAATAATATACTACAATTTTCATTTTATTTTCCTGTATGATTTTTTTTGCCCATGCCTACCTGTTGACTATCATGCTAAAATTCAGCTCATTGCTTCCCACACTAGGGTAGTACCCAACTCTGAATGAATGAGTCATCCAGAGAAGCCCATCATCAAAGCAGCTATCAGAGTTGCTTGTATTCCCACTCACATCTGAAGATGTAAGTAATGGGAATGTTTCTGTATCATTCCTAACCCTGCCCCTTGAAGTAATATAAACAGTTGCAGCACCACAGAGACTAGCAATGCTCAGTATATGGACATACACACTCCTTTGTATGCTCAGACAAAAGTTACTATCACTAGCTTGGGTAGCTATAGCTCACTTCTCTTCTACTACCAGCTCCTGGTTTCTGTGCTCCAGGTCCTCCACTATTAGCACTGGAGTGATGGTAAATCTAGTCAGAAAAACACTACAAAATCCCCCTATGACAGGCAAACACCATTCATTTTCCACCAGCACCCAAGCTGCTATTCAAATTTAGGTAGTCTGAGAGGCAATGATTTATTTTCTATTTGGTTATATTCTAATGCAGTATATAATATTTTTTTTAGTTTTTTTTTTTGTTGTGAACAAAATAAGCATGTTATTATATTATGTTTTTAGATATAAGTTGGATGATTTTCCTACATAGTTAGTGCATCAGTTGTTAAACTATGTTTTGATGAAGTCCCTGGGATACTAAATGGGACAAAAGTGAAAGATTGTTTCTTTAATTGGTGATTAACTATTGGTTTCATTAAAGGAGTTTTAATTCCATTACAGTTCCCGCTGCCTTTTTTGGTGGTCCTGACACTTTGTGGTGCTTGGCAAAACAGTATTCTCAACTTTTGGTTATTAGGCTGAGAGGGAGTCAAAGATTTATTCTCTTGTGCTACTGTCAGCAGCCAATTTTCATTTTATTTTCATTTAACATGTAGAGTATAACTGGAAATTAAATAGTTTGCAAAACAAAGATGTTTCAGAAATTAAGAAGAACATAAAGTATTTGTTTATTTTGCCATATGTTTGAATGCATCAGCTAAAAAGAAATCTGTGTTAGTATATATTTTACTTTTTTGTTCTTAATATGTTACACACTTGTCTGTAGAACATGAATGATTATATTCATATATCTACCTAGAACAAGTGTGTATTGATTGCTGAATGAAATATGTCAAATACTGAAGAATGTCGTTATTAAAATTCTTAGTATGTGTATTGTAGTCTGAGTTTAACAGTGATATATTTACCTCAATAATCATATTGATTATGATCATGCTATGCCTTTTCTATAGGTATTTTTGACTAAACAAAAACACAAGTCTGAGATGCATAAAAAAATTGGAACAATTTCAACAAATATGGTGATATAACAGAAGAAAATATTTTATAAAAGTCAATGGAAAGTAAGTCCATGTAACAAACGTTATTTGATATAATTCCTCAAAATATAATCTTGGTCTGCATTGACATGTAAAGCTTTTTTTTTTTTTGGTATTCAGTAGAAACCAAAATATTTTTTTCTGTAAGATGGCTCCCAGTTTCTTTGTGATTTATTTATTTGTACAGCATTTTTATCAGTCTCTCTAATATTGAAAGTTATGCATTAAGTTGATTATTTATTTGATTCTTTGTTATATTGAACATAAAAGTACAAACAGGCTGCAATGTATGCTCATATTGCACCCATTTATCAGTCATATTTCTTTTTTTCACCCAGTATTATTTTTTTCTGTTATATGAGTTTGTTTAGATTTATAAAACATCTGAGTGTTAATCAAAATAAGTAATCTGTTACTTAATGGACTGTTAATTGCAGTAACTGATATTGAGGCACACTGTCACGTCTTTAACCTATATCTTATAGAGTGTAACAAAATGTAATCTAAAATATATCCTTTTTTTGTTTGTTTGTAAACAGGTAATTATAATTTGATTTTCTTTAATAATCAAGGTGATACAAGTCTGCCAAGTCATATACCTGAAAAAAATTATGACAGTTTCTTACCATACCTCTTACCAGTGTGTAGTGTAGGTTTGGTGAACACTTACAGATTTGAACTAAATAAACATTAACATTCTCAGTGATAATTACTGTATCCAAGATCTCACATAAATAGGTAAAACATTCTGCATAGCTAGCAAACACCAGATAAACTGAACCAATTATATTAAAGTTATTGGTCAAAACTATTTTAAGTAACAAAATGCTTCCACCTTCATCATTACAGCTCAAGTGCTTCCAGGCTGAGACTGATTTCAGTACAACTTAGCAGAGGGGTTAGCATTTAAAAAAAAACGATTTAAAAAAAAAAAAACGTGATTTTTAAAGGTTGTTGGCTCCTTTAAGGGGGATATGAGCCAGTCGGAAGTGAGCTCACGTCATGTCCGGCTGGCCGCGAGCGGGAAAGAAGACAATCACAAATGGATTATTTATCGCGAGCGGGAACAGATTATCAGGTAAGGTGTGTGTGTGTGTGTGTGTGTGTGTGTGTGTGTGTGTGTGTGTGTGTGTGTGTGTGTGTGTGTGTGTGTGTCTGGGAAAGGTGGGAAAGGATCGAAGTAGGAGTAGCAATAGGGATGGAAGATGGCCCAAAGCTCACAAGTCCAGTGAGACATATTCATCAGATTGTACAATGCCTTGTCTCAGATCACAATACTCACTTTTCACCCAATTCCCTCACTATTACTTACTTATTTATTTAGTTACTTATTTATTTTCATTTGGTGAATAGCCATGGCTATGGCTAGAGGCCAGCACAGTAAAGTTCAGGAATTAATGTAACTGATTTTAGCCATAGTACAGACAGTTACAAAGCTGAACAATTACAGGACATGTATTTGTTAATTTAATTGACATAAAAATGCAATTAAAGTCTGAAAAAAGTGTATGCTTGCTAAGAATACTCAAAGTAGAATTCCTATTGTCAGCAATTTTGTAGACAAGAGTTGGAAACTATATAGCATGGCTGTGTATGTGCTTAAAATTAAATACGTTAGAAATTAATGAAAAAAAAAATAGGCAGTGGATTAAATGAGTGGTGAAATAAGCTGGTGAGGGGGTTTTATTAAGCTCACAAGGAAAAAAGAGAAAATGGAAAGCTATTCAAGAATGTAGGCATACTCACTGGACTGAAATGAGTACTTGTTTGTGAGCATCGCTTGTATACTGTTACTCAAGGTGTACTGAATACTAAGAACTTTATAATATTTGCAGGCATGCTTAGCTGATATGAAATAGTAATGCACCTCTAAAAAATCACTATTTTATGGTTTTAAGTGCCAGCAGCTGAAAATAATGTATCCCTTTCCTATATGTGTGTATATATATATATATATATATATATATATATATATATATATATATATATATTGTCTATCTCACTCTCTGTATGTATATACATATATATATATATATATATATATATATATATATATAGGGGCAACATCATTAGGACTTGAATACATTTTTAAATGACAGGTGGGTTGTAGAGGCAACGACCTTAGATTTGAGTACAAAATATATATTTCTAGCTACAACTCAGCAATAGGAGATAGAGCAGGAAGCACTCCCATGTGAACCTAGTTCCTGAGTAATTTCCTCATCATTCTGTCCATATCAGCTCCTGACAAATGTCTGTTAGACCTGAAGGATGAAGATGAGGAAGGGTGTCCAGAATCTCTCTTGACTGGTGCCACCTGGAAGAATGGGAAATGTGGGAAATGCCATATGGAAAATGTCAGCTCTGGAAAAAAATCATTGTTCCCTATGAAAGGGAGGCCTGGAAGTTGTAGAAAATGGATCCAATGCAAAAAATGGACACAAAGCTTTAGATACCTTAGCTGCTAGAGCTGAAGAGAGAGCTGAGGAAGAACAGCGGTCAAGGGAATCACTTCCTAGACTTTTTAGTCTTTTCTTTTTGTTTATCTCTCTTGTCCCCTTTGTGCTTCTCTGAAAGCTTCTTTCTGGATAGTGACACACCAGAAGCAGAATATAGAGCAGGTGGAGGAATGAGACCTTTGAGGACTGTTTTTTTCTGATGTTTGACCACTGTCCTATGTGCAAAGGAAGCGCAGATGTCATAACCCCTCATCTAAGCGACAAGCCCCCAAACAATAAACACACTTGGCACTGCTGTTTGAATTGGGCATTTTATTGCCACAAGATGCATACTTCTTGAACCTTGTAGGTTTATCTGCCATGTCAAAAGGGAAAACAGCCACAATAACAAACATGGCAACAAGTTCAAGGACAGTTGGAAGAATAATACCAACTATGGTATAGAGAAAACCCTATAGAACAGAGGGCAGCAAAAGCAGTATACCATCAATGGGGATACAAGATATCAGGTAAAACACTGGTAGGAGAAGTAGAAAGGGCCATGTGACCAAGAAAGGCAACAACAATTAACTAAACTCTTTTTTTGGGGGGGGTGGAGAAATTTGAAAAATTAGATGTTCATCGTGTTTCACTGTTGCAGTCCTTGCAAAATGGGTTATCCGGTCCCCCGCCAGAATAGTAGAGTGTGGGTGTGTGTCCCCACAGAATACACCTGCTGGCTATAGGTGTGTGCAAAAATGCCCCCACAGAATACACCTGCTGGCTAATGTTCAGGCTCAAACCCTGTACCTTTGCTTTAGGGAAAGAAGAGCCTAACGTCCTTAACCACCACCATTTCTGAACTTTGCTCATATTTGTTTTTCTAATGGTTGTTAGCTATGGTAAAAAGTGAGAACTGAGAACTGAAGTTGTATTTCCCCCATTATTTTTTTTTTGTTGTTGTATGTCCAGGTTTTTTGTGCTAAGGTGTGATGTGAGAACTGTATTTGTATTCCCTCATCGGCTTTGTTTGTCCAGGTGTTTTTGTGCTAAGAGGTTGAGAGCTATCTAAATGATAGCCATTAAGTTTGTCTTTCAATTTTTCAAACTGCTGATTCACCATAGTGGTATGTTGCACTAACTGTAATGCATATGCTTCTGGGTTCAAGACATGCATGGTGATAACATAGCATTTTATTCTAGCAACTTTCCAAAATTATACAAGCACTGTTTAAAATGTGTCCATGGTTTTTGGGCTTTTGTCCCCCCCCCCAATAAATGTTGGCTTTTTCCAGATTTCTTGTGCTGCAAAGTTCAGAGATACAGTTGAGTGTTGACATTTTACAAGGAGCTGAGAGCTGCGGGGGAACTAAAGTTTAGTGCTGCTTATGCTGTGTGCTTGTACTGTTAATAGCACAACAGGTAGTGTACTTGCTGTTGATACAGAAGGTTGTGGGTTCTTCTCCCACAGTAGGTAGATGCATTGCTGATACTGTACTGTATTGTAAAGGGGGGTGGATGCCATAGTCCGTTTTGGCGAAGATATCTAGTAGTAACTATGAACCTGTTATCAGTTTGCCATCCATTCCCTATTGCAATATTACTAGCATATCATTGTTTTTAATGCAACATAGGCAATTTATTCCTCAAGAGCAACAGGCACTTTATTTGTAGATGAAACCATGAAATATAAAGTTGTTTGCTAGCAGCAGCTTCTTCATTAGTTACAGATTTCTTTAATGTGGAATTATGTAGCTGGCTTTTACTAGTTCAGAGATTGTGCATATTTACTGATACTGGTGGACTGTAGAAGTTTGAGTAGACTTTTATGATGGAAATGTTATGAATTGGGCTGTTTTGTCATTATTGGTGCATGCATTTTGTTTCATTGTTTACTGGAAAAATGTTCAAACCAATAAATTTAAAACGCTCTCTAACAAGGAGTATAATTTAATACAATCAGGAGGGTGTATCAAAGAGCACATGTATATTTCATGTGCAAGGGGCCTATGATTTGAAAACAGCCCAAAGTTAATCTTTTATCTGCCACTGGCAAAATGTATTTTCTTTGAATGTGGGTTTCAATGCTGTTTCAATGAATGTGAGTTTCAAGGGCAGAGAAGTTTTAATGCTAAGTCTAGTTTCATTGTGAGACTACATTGCTTTGTTTAGCAGATATTTATTGGTGTTTGTGCTGTAAAATGCAAAATAAAACTTTTCTGGAAAATCATTTAGGAATAAAGTCACTAAATAATGACCGACATTACGTTTCAATCTTCAGAAAAATGCATGCTAAAGCAAGACCTGTTATTCTATCAACTGTCTTATGTTTATACAAGATCAATTTTTAGTACTGTTTATATGTTCCCCCAATATATTTGGCCTTGTCCAGATTTCCTGCATTAAGAGGTTGATAGGTATGTGCAAATAAATTGCTTTATAGAATAAGGAATATCCAAACCTCTCAACTGTCCCCAATTTTGGCTCAAAATGTTGCTCTCCCCCTAATAATCTCTCTGCAAAATAGCAATTTTGGAAGAAAACGTGGAGGGTTTACAATTATAAATAACTGTAATGATCAGAGTTATACATTACTTTTATTTTAGAAATGCATGTAGATTCTCTAATTTTGTCAGCTGCTCAAGTTAACAGTGCTCATATTAAAATGGTGTCCCTTCTTTGACAGGTTCCCAGCAGTATTGTGTGGCAATTTCATATTTTTGCATCACATTTTTGGCCTGTTTTTCTTAAAACTGCGTTTTTCTGGCAAATTAGTGGCAAATCATTAAAGATTGAAGTTAGAAAATAATGGCAGACATTTGAGTTTCAGATTTCATACCTTTCAGAAAATCCGTACTAATGCAAGACCTACGACTATTCTATTATCTTTCTAAGTTTATAAGAGCAATATTTAAAAAAATGTCCTTATTTTTCGGCCTTTGCCTCATTTTTATTTATGGGTTTGTTGCTCTAAAAGGTTGAGAGGTGTGTGTGTGTGTGTGTGTGTGTGTGTGTGTGTGTGTGTGTGTGTGTGTGTGTGTGTGTGTGTGTGGTAGGTAGGTAGGTAGTATACCTCTCAACTGTCCATATTTTGCAGAATGTCCAGATTTTTGCCCCATATTTTTTGTCTGTTCCTCATAAATGTTGTGGTTTTCTAGAAAATCATTGAAGGCTGAAGTTGCTAAATAATGACAGACATTTGAGTTTTAGACTTCATGTCATTTAGAGAAATTCATACTAGCACAAATCCTGTTATTTTAACAACTTTCTCATACTAGCACAAATCCTGTTATTTTAACTTTCTCATACTAGCACAAATCCTGTTATTCTAGCAACTTTCTCATACTAGCACAAATCCTGTTATTCTAGCAACTTTCTAAGTTCACGAGAGCATTATTTAATATCTGGCCCTGTTTATTTTAGGGTTTGTCCATATTTCTTGCACTAAGAGGTAGGTAGGGGTGTGTGTGTGAATGAAACACCCTAGTTAGGGGTAGCAGGTAGTTAGTAATTTACTCAAGCTCAAAACCTGTACCTTAGTTACAGAAAACAAAAGCATGAATCCTCTACCCCAACTACCTTGCTGCATTTTTCAAAGAACTGACTTTCAGCTTAATTTTCAAGTCAAGGAACCGAGTTTGAGTGAATCTAAATTATATTACTGAAGAGGCATTACAGCGAATGTCTCTTCATCAACACTAAAAGAGTGAACCGTGAATTACGAGAATGGCCGTAGCTTGGCTGGAGAGGGGGGTAGCAGTTTGAGAGTTGTGAGTACAAATTTGAAAATCCTAGCTACACCCCTGTGTACAGCTCAAGTGCTTCCAGGCTGAGACTGAAATTGGTCCATTGAGATCAGGACTGTATTCTAGTAAAAAATAAATAAACAGGTAACCAAGTCATAGATTTCTATCACTCAATCTGCTTGGTGAGAACTCATATTAGAACCCTTTAAGTCTTGATTTCATGTCTGACAGTTAGTGCAGTGGACTGATGCTCTGACATGTCAGTGATCTACTTCCTGCCACAGGTACAGGAACTGAATCATTCCAGCTTCATTTGCCTGCTGTGTGACCTTGAGGAATT
>NC_056727.1:840732881-840752390 GCF_019279795.1 Protopterus annectens | reverse complement strand
AGTCCTCAACTAATAACAGTTATAACACATTCTTTAGTTACATCCATAGCCTAAAAGGTAAGACCCAGATTTGCACCGAACTAGTAGTTAATGATACCACATACACTGAGCGTATGGACATAACAAACCTGTTACCCAAGAGGTTCTTTGAAAACTTCATTCCCCTGTCCCAACCACAAAAACCCCATGACATTCCTTCCACCTGTCCCACACCTTGTATCTCTAGAGCGCAGGTCATAAATGCCTTCTCTAAGGCCAAAAACACAGCATCTATGGGACCTGATAACATCCCAGCCTGCATCTTGCCTGGGCTCCAACAAGAATTAGCAACACCATTTGGGTACTCTTTTCAGTCATAGTCGAAACACTGGCTTCATCTCAGCTGAATGAAAATGGTCACCATTATCCCCTTGCACAAAGGTGGTGCTCCCAATGACCCCAGGAACTATAGACATATTAGCCTGACTAGCCTTATCTGCAAGGCTATGGAGCTAATTATCATGGACCTTATCAACAAAGATATAAGTGATCTACAAACACTTGACCCTACTCAGTTTGGATTTGTCAAAGGGAGATCATGCCTGCTAAACCTCGTAGACTTCTTCAAGACAGTCTCCAAAGCCCTGGACGAGGGGAAAACTGTGCATACATCCTACCTGAACTTGGCCAAGGCTTCTGACATTATCCCCCATTCAGACATTATTGACAAACTCACCCAGCTAGGTATCAACCCTTATATCATTAGGTGGGTCACTAACTCGCTCACTGATAGAACCGATACAGTCAAAATAGGGGAAATCCACCTCCAACAGCAACCTGTAACCAGTGGTGTTCCACAGGGATCAGTCCTGATGTACATTAAAGGTCTGTGGCTGACAAAGTTTCCTGATGACTGCAAACTGGGAGCAGTCATAGAATTGATAAATTATGTCAACATCCCACAAGTGGGTCTTATGCAAACAAATGATTGGTGCCAAAGTTATGGCCTTATACTCAATGCAAGAAAATGTATTCTCATCCCTTTCAGTAAGAGAGATGTTCCAGCTAACTACCACATCAATAGAAACACCCCACCCTAAGCACAGACTCAGTGGTGAGAGACCTGGGCACACAGGTTGACAACAACCTTACCTTTGATAACTATGTCTCCACAGAGATAAGAAGGGCATTCTGTATTGCTCATCTCATAAGTAAAGGCATTGCCTCCAAAAAAAAGAAGTTATAACCTCCCTGTACTCTTCCCTCACCAGGCCAATATTGAGTGCAATGCCCCTTTTGGTATAGGATCATAGGATCAAAAGGTGGTTACTTGGCTAATGGCCCTGGCGCCCTTACAAGCCTAGCCAAGAGTTTATCCCCAAATCGAAACCTCAGTCAACACGTCACCCCTGTCAATGAGGGACACAGGTGGAACTCCTGGGACAAATTTCTGGTTTCCCATCCACTCATCAAGGTTGCGCTTGAAGAGGGTCAGGGAGGTACTCTGTTTGACATGTATGGGAAGTCTATTCCAGAGACAGGGCAGCCTCTGGGAGACAAACCTGTCTCTCCAGCAGGTTTTGTTGATGTCACATATTAGATTCAGGCCTTTCAAGTGGGTAATGCACTAGGAGTTAGACTTATGGATATGGAGCATCTTTAGAAGGGCAGGGTCCGAGATTGCCTTGTAGGTGAGACACAGACCACCTCTGAGCAATCTGTACAATACCGAGTACAGTGATAGTGATTTGAGCCTATCCACTTAGGACAGGTTTTGGAGGCCATGGATTCTCTTTGTGAAGATTTTCTGTTGCCTTTCCAGTTGGTGCAGATGTTTGGAGAGGTACATACCAAATGGGGCATTATACTTAATTATTGGCCTAATGAGGGTGGAGTATAGAGAAGTAATAACCTCCTTTTTTTCTGGATGCAATCCCTTTAATTATGAGATGACCCAAATAAAAGGCTTTTCTGACCACTGCCACTATATGATGGTCAAATGTAAGATTGTTATCAACCTGAGTACCCAGGTGTCTTACCACAGGTTGTGTGTATAGGGGGTTGCCGATGATGTAGTAATCTGTAGGGGTCATGTTTTTGCCAAATGGTATGATGATACTTTTTTTGTATTTAGCTTGAGGCCAAGACTTTGGCACCAGTCATTAGTTGCTGTGAGACCCTTTTGCAGTATGTTAACATAATTTAGGGAGTCAATGACAGCACCCAACTTACAGTCATCTGCAAACTTGGTCAGCCAGCCACAGACCTTTTGTCTTTGCCCAGACTTCTGAGAAGTAGATACCAAACAGTAGGGGTCCTAGGACAGATCCCTGGTGAACTCCACTAGTGAGAGGTCTGCTATCAGAGATGAAGGCACCTATTTTGATCTTGAGGGTCCTGTCAGTGAGCCAGTTGGCCCCACAACTGATGAGATAGGGATTTATGTCAAGTTGTGTTGGCTTTTTGATGATGTCCGAGTGGAGGATTGTGTCAATGGCCTTGGCAAAGTCAAGGTAAGTTGAGTGGGAGTGGTAAGCACTAGGTAGCCTATCTACCACAAGAGGAGTGGTTTCTGGCCCAGAAATTGTAGTTTATTGGCCGTTTGGGCAGTTTTTCCATCTCTTTCAACTTCTGGTTTAAAAGCCTGCGTTTGAGCTTGTTTCTCACCTTTCCTGTAACTAGTCTAGTCCAGATACAGATTTGCTGTATCCAGGACTGTATGTAAGCTTCTGAGCCCCCAAAGCCTTTCTGTGTTGGAGGAAAGCCTTCTAGCTTACCAGTGAGAGTGGTAAGCATTGAGTAGTCTTTCTACCACAAGAGGAGTGGTTTCTGGCCCAGAAATTGTAGTTTATTGGCCGTTTGGGCAGTTTTTCCATCTCTTTCAACTTTCTGGTTTAAAACCCCACATTTGCATTTGCTTCCCTCCTTTCTTGTAACTAGTCTAGTCCAGATACAGATTTGCTGTATCCAGGACTGTTTGTAAGCTTTTGAGTGGTGCCAAAGTCTGCTTTTCAATTTTTCCCTTAGATCTGTTAGCTCACGCCTCTCCTGCACTTTTACTAGCTTATTAGTCTAGCACTTTACCAGACTTCTTGCAGCAATTATTGTAGCACACAAAAGTGCTACCAGCACTAAACGTTCTACAAGGAAACAGCTCCAGTACTTATTATTAATGCCCACCCTTCCAGGCATGTCTAAAGGTCAGTTCCCTGTGCTTTCTCCTATTAACCTGGTGAACTTGGGCATCCTGAGGCAATGTAGCAACTGCCTCATGTACACTGACAACCCTCTCCACTTACCTCCCAGCACTCAGACTTGCGAGAGATGCACTTATATATCCAAATTGGAAGCTACGCACTCTCCAGCCAAGACCGAAATATCTGGTCAAGAGGAGAAGGTCAACATTTGTAGCACACCACATGGAACACATAGCCTTCCAAAACACACACCAGCACTGCCTTTACATAAAAACTCAAACCACACACCCACCTTCGTGGAGGCTGTTAATAAAAATCTACCCAAACAGCAGAGACCTCCAAGGCAAAAATGCACTCCACCACCACAACACTAATCATGAGACACATAACTCCTAAACAGTGTACCACTCAACCAAAGCCCCTAAGGCAAAACAGCATGCTCAACACACTGGTCATAGGTGACTTGATAGTGAGGCACACTGATGTCCCCTTCACTAGGATGAATAAGGAGAAAGTAACAGTCAGCTGTCTGTCAGGCACCAGGATCTGCCACATAATGCACGCACTCAGGTCCCTCAACAACAGGTACAAATATGACTCTGTCATTGTACATCTGGGTGTGAATGACCTGAGATGTACCTCCCTGGACTACATGAAAAGAGACATGGAGGAGCTCTCGGATTATGTAGCCCAGGTGGGTATGACCCTAGTCCTGAGCAGCATCCTACCATCACACAGAATGTCACCACAATACAAGCAGAAAATGATTGATTTCAACAACTGGCTAAGTTTCTGGTGTCATTCTAAGGGGATCCAGTATCTGTGTGCCGGGATGACATGATTGATAGACCTCAATGCTTTGCCAGAGATGGCCTGCATCTGTCACCCCTGGGCTTCTGGATACTGGCCAAGGCTCTTGCCACCCCTACAGTGCCTTTTTTAGGTGGTGTTCCAAAGACCAAATTACCACCGTAACAGCTACAAACAAATGCAATCTAAAGGTCATGCTGCTAAACACTAGAAGCCTAAATCTCAAAATGTACTAGCTCGAAGCACTCCTTAAAATGGAGAACACTAACATTTGTGCCATAACAGAGACCTGGTTCAAGGCAGCAGAAAGCACCCCTGCACTACCAGGCTATAACTCATTCTACACCTTTTGGCCCCAGAACTTGGACCAAAGCTCCAAAGGCGATGGTGTTTCCATATTCATAAAAGAATACTGACATTTGTGCCATAACAGAGATCTGGTTCACGGCACCAGAAAGCACCCCTGCACTACCAGGCTATAACTCATTCCACACCTTTCGGCCCCAGAACATGGACCAAAACTCCAAAGGTGATGGTGTTTCCATATTCATAAAGGATGTGCACGCCTCCAGACTGGTAGCCCAACATAATGCATCTGAGATACTTCAGGTGTTTTGGGTAACATTGGGTAAGACAGCAATTCAGGTTGCAGCTTGGTATAGGTTCCCAACCATGTCCCAAAACTCACACTCCACATTCCTAAGCACCCTGGAGAATATTAGGGTCCAACCTAACACTCTCATACTGGACGACTTCAACTACCCTTCCATTAACTGGGAAAACTACTCATGTACCAATACACTTGCCCAACATTTCCTGGAATTCATTAATTCCAATGCCCTGGACCAGCTCGTATCCTTGACCTGGTCATTACTAACATTGGCGACTGTTGCTCTACAACAATAGTCAACTCCTCCCTGGTTAGATCCAACCACAAACTAATCACCTTGGAAATCCACATCCCACCCCCCATCCCCCGCAAAGGTAACCACAATGAAAAACTTCTCCAAAGCTAACTTTGGGGTCCTAAAAACAGAGGTGGCTAACTTCACGGCATCCATGCAAATGGAGAATAGTTGCATGACTGCCAACTTATACACCAATGTACTGTATGAACATGTACACAAATGCATGGATCTCACCATACCCAATAGAATCAAGACGCTCTTCTCCAAAAAAAGGAAGTCAATCTGGTGGTCCCTGCCATAAGCAAACTCTACAACAGAAGGGGGAAAATGATGCGGAATAAGGTGAAGTCCCAAGGCTGGAAAAAACTCCCTTATCAGCCTCAACAAAATGTTGAGATCCCTCATCAAATCCTCTAAAGCTAGCTATGAAAACAGAATTGCAGCAGATAGCAAACAACCACAAGGCCTACTATAGTTATGTAAAGAATCTCTACGGCAATACCCAGATTTGCTTTGAGCTACTGCACAATGGCACCTCCTATAACAAGCCAACAGATATTGACAATATACTGGCTGACAGATTCACTGCCAAATTTACCCCCCCCCAAAGGATCAGTCAAAATACCAGTAGATTGCCAGGCACCCAGTATTACTGTTGTACAGGTTAAAACAGCACTGTCCAAGGCCAAGAATACAGCTGCTATGGGACCTTACAATATCCCTGGCTGTGTTCTACATGAACTACAGAGTGAACTAGCACCTCGCCCGTGTGCTCTGTTCAATCACAGCCTCACCTTAGGCTTTGTCCCTACTGAATGGTGCACTGCTACAGTCATCCTTCTCCACAAAGGAGGGGTGACTACAGACCCTGGGAACTATCACCCCATTAGCCTGACAAGTCTGTTATGCAAAGCTATGGAATGCATCATCATCATCATGGACCTAATAAACAAGGATATAGGGAATCTTGAAATTCTGGATCCCACACAGTTTGGTTTTGTGAAGGGTAGATCATGCCTGCTCAACTTGGACAACTTCTTTGAGTCAGTCACCAGAGCTGTGGATGAAGGCAATATGGTTCATACAGCCTACCTTAATCTGGCAAAGGCCTTTGATACTATTCCCCACTCAAGAATCATAGAAAAACTCACTAAGCTAGGCATCAACCCCCTATATCAATAGGTGGGTTGCAAACTGGCTCATGGGTAGAACCCACAGTGTAAAAGTATCTGACTTCAAGTCAGACTGCCAACCAGTCATGAGTGGAGTCCCACAGAGTTCGGTCCTTGGTCCTCTCCTGTTTGGTATCTACTTCTCTGAAGTCCAGGCCAACACAAAGGGACTCTGGCTGACAAGTTTGCAGATGATTGCAAGTTGGGAGCTATTATTAACTCCCCAAGTAATGTTGACAGCCTATAGAAAGGTCTCATGAGACCAATAACTAGTGTCAGAACCATGGCCTTAAACTCAATGCCAAAAAATTTGTCATCATCCCCTTTGGGAAAAATTCAGTTCCCATTAATAACCACATCGATGGTAGTCCACTGAACACAGAAGGTGTTACAAGAGATCTGGGAACACAGGTTGACAGCAACTTCTCCTTTGACCACCACATTGCCACTGTGGTCAGAAAGTCCTTCTATGTGGCACATCTCATTACTAAGGGTTTTGCATCCAGGACGAAAGAGGTCATTGTCTCCCTCTACTCTTCCCTCATTAGGTCAGTCAATGAGTACAATGCCCCATTTGGCATGTACTTCACTAAACACCTGCAACAACTGGAGAGGCTGCAAAAGTACCTCACAAAGAGGATCCTAGGTCTTAAACATTTGTCCTATATGGACAGACTTAAAAAACTCCAACTCTTCTCTGTCTCATATCGCCTACTTAGAGGCAATCTCTGCTTGACTTACAAAGCCATGTCTGACCCAGCTCTGTTAGAAATGCTACCCCCAAACTTTTTCCTTATGTGTCAGAACTATCACTGCTCTGAGGGATGCTTGCAGTATCATGTATAAGTGATGTATTCTACTATAAAAGAAATGATTTGAAAATAATTCTGTTCCCCAGTGCCAGCATTGGAAAGATTTTTATTTTCATTCATTCATTTACTTATATAGATAGCTTGTTAAAGTACTTCAGTTTTCCTTTTCCTAAAGTTTTAATGAATGAGCACATGTAAGCTGAACTAATTCAGCTATATATCATGGTTGCCTTCAATTGCTACATTTTGTTTGCTGACCAGAAAATGCTCATGCACTCCACTTGCCCAAGGATCTGTGCACAAATATGCATCATCCTCTGGAACAATGTCACAAGAAAGCACAAAATACCTTCTCATAAGCATAGGTTCATAGGTTCATAGGATGATACTAGATTATTGGCCCAGAGGCCCTTATAAGCCTAGCCAAGAATTTCACCCATGTTCCCACAAAGTCACCACCTGTTTTCCCTGTCCAGCAGGGATACAGGTGGGATCACAGGGTTATATTTCCTGTTTCCCATCCTGTCATCCAGGTTCCTCTTAAAGGGGGCTAGTGAGGTACTCTGCTTAACATGGAGAGGAAGTCTATTCCACAGATGGGGGAGGCACTGGGACATAAATCTATCCTGCCAGCAAGTTCTATTAATGTCACAGACCAGGTTGAGACCTTGCATGCAGGTTGTGCAAGTGGAGTTTGACTTACGGATATGCAGTAACTTCATCAAGGCTGAGTCTGAGATGGCCTTGTATGCCAGACACAGGTCACCTCTGAGCAGTCTGTATGAGGCTGAGTATAGGGACAGAGCTTTTAGACTATCAGTACAGGATAGGTGTTTGAGACCCTGGATTTTACTGGTCAGAAACCTCTGTGGTCTCTCCAACTGCTGCATGTGCTTGGCAAGGTACATGCTGAAGGGGGCATTGTACTCGATAATGGGTCTGATAAGGGAAGAGTACAGGGATGTTATGACCTCCTTGTTCCTGGATGAAATACCCTTACTTATGAGGTGGGCCATGTAGAAAACCTTCCATACAATGGAGGGAACATGGTGGTCAAAAGTCAGGTTGCTATCAACCTGGGCGCCCAAGTCCTTCATGACTGATTGTGTGCTTAGTACTTTGTTATTAATGTGATAATTAGTGGGGACACCATTTTCCCCAAAGGGGATAATGATGCATTTCTTGGCATTCAGTTTGAGGCCATGCTTCTGGCACCAATTAGTTTGGTTAAGGCCCTCTTGGAGGATGTTCACATCACTAGCGGAATTTATGTCAGTGCCCAGCTTGCAGTCATCTGCAAACCTGCTCAGCCAGATACCACTGGTTTTGGCTTGCACCTCAGAAAAGTATATCCCAAACAATAGAAACCCCATGACCGATCCTTTGGGTACACCACTTGTTATGGGTCTACTACTAGATGTGGCTTCCCCTAGTTTGACTGAGTGGATGCTATCAGTGAGACAGTTATCTACCAGTCTGGTAACATATGGGTTGATGCCTAACTGGGAGAGTTTATCTATTATGCCTGAGTGGGGAATAGTGTTGAAGGCTTTGGCTAGGTCAAGGTAGGTGGTGTGCACTGTCTTCCCCTCATCCATGGCTTTGGTGACTGCTTTGAAGAAGGTGACCAAGTTTAACAGGCATGATCTTCCTTTAACAAAACCAGACTGTGTGGGATAAAACATTTGGAGGTTGCCAATGTCCTTGTTTATAAGGTCCATAATAATGCATTCCATGGTCTTGCAGATAAGGCTAGTTAGGTTGATGGGCCTATAATTGCCGGGGTCAGTGGATGCTCCACCTCTGTGCAGAGGGATGACAGTGGCTGTCCTAAATTCTGCTGGGATGAAGCCGGTGCTTTGCTTGAATAGGGTGCCTAGTGGTGCTGAGAGCTCTTGCCCGTGTTCATGTAGGACACAGCTAGGGATGTTGTTGTGTCCCTTGCTGGGTATTTTTTGATTTTGAGAGGGCATTAATAAAGGCAAAAAATACAGCCTCCATGGGACCCAAAAACATCCCTGGCTGTATCCTGTATGAACTCGGGCAAGAGCTCTCAGCACCACTAGGCATCCTATTCATCATTGCACCTAGTTGATAGGGTTGCCACCTGTCTCACTGCTTGCAGAGAAGTCCTGATTTCACCAGTTTTGTCTTATTGTGGTAGGAGTACATGAAACTGGTAAATGTATGAATATTTTATAATTTTTTCTAAATTATTTTATAAAAATTTTTTATAAAAATTACAAGAAAAAATACTTTCTGACTTTTCTCTAAATGTCATAGACTTCTTGATACTATATTTATGTTATCTTAAAATATAAAGTAGTATAATGTAGTATAAACAACAACTAGTTAAACTTTAAAGCGTAGCATTTCAATACTGTGATGCTGCTTATATAAATTTGTCAAAAGAGGTGACAACTGCCTTTGAACCATTGACAATCTATTTGCTCTGTTTTGCTATAAAAGGCATGGCTACATTGGAAGCAGCTGTGAATTAGTGCAAGTTATCTTCCAATCTGCAATAAAGACAGTGGAAACAGTTTCACACTTCTCTATCTTTTTTACAGCAGCTGCTGAGCTCCTGATATCAGCAGGACCCGTATAAGATTATCAGTAGTACCTGACTGAAGATTCTACTGTCTGTGTTATATCATTCAGGTGTAGACAAATTCCTCTGTGAATTATGTGAGAAGTTAAGCTTAAAAAATGAATGGTCTTTCCCTTCCTTTGATTCCAAGGTAAGGAAATGACAGTCTTATAAAGTACAAACAGGTTTCTGATACCTAAACAATACTGGAACAATATTGTAGGGAGAAAAGCATCCTGAGAGTTGAGTTCAACAGTTGGAGAAGTGGAGTTTTCCTTTAACTGTGACAAGCTTGCTTGCCTGGTTGTTACATTTGTAGCAAGCAGCTTGCCAGTTTCAAACTGCATAAGATCTTTTTGTAGTTATTATTTCTGTATGTGCGAGTGTGTGTGTGTGTGTGTGTGTGTGTGTGTGTGTGTGTGTGTGTGTGTGTGTGTCCGAACAACTTTGAGTAGGGGGTGGAGGTTGACACCAGTCTGCGCAATAGCACAAGATGTCAGATGAACTAGATATGTTTTTGCCTTTCATTTAGAGATGGTCAGACTGTTAACTATGGGTTTGCAGTAATGTATTTATTTATTTATTTGGCAGTTGTTTACCGGGAAAGTCCAACTGGATCATGAGGTACCCATTTTCAGTGGAGGCCCAAGGAGAAAAGCTCCAGGTACATATTGTTAACAGAATGAAACACTAGACTAACATAATAAAGTCATAACATTCAAGCACAAATATGAAAATAACACATTATTTTGTCAGAATGAGAACTTAACAGACAATAAAATCATAACATTCAAACACAAAATTGGAAAAACTACACATTACTTTGTCAGAATAAAAACTCAACAGACATAATAAAGTCATAGTGATCAAGCATAAATTATATGGAAAGCCTGATAATAGGAAGATGCTGCATTATTTACATAATAGATGATTATCATAATGATTATTAATATTCTAGAGGTCATGAAATATAGTAACAGATTATATTGGTGAAGGCATAGGATAGCATGAGTAGAGGAGGTTAAGGTGTGATAGAAGGGATAGTAGGAATAGATGTGGGAAAGGTATAAGTTTAACCTCAGCTGAGTATGTATAGAGGAAGAGAGGGTAGGGTAAGTTAGTGGTGGGGATATAAGAGTACCTCAGCCTGGGCTCATACAGGATCAAATACAAGCTTTGTTGAAGTATTCTTTTATAGAGATTTTGAAGGAGTACAGGTTGGTAGCAGTTTTTATAGTTAAAGGAAGGGAGTTCTATATTTTTTGCCACAGAACAGGAGTAAAGGCTTAAGCCTGGGGTTTTGATAGGTTTATAAGTTGTGAGGAGATGTTTGCCTTCAGATCTGTGATGTTTACTTGGGATATAAAAGTTGGTTAATGAGCTAAGGGCAGGGCAAGTTAGTGGGTTGTGGGTGATGTTTGTAGGCAGTAGTAAGGTGTAAGTATTGGAGGTGGAGAGGGAGTTCAAGCCATCTTAGGGAATGTAGGGCTTTACAGTGATGAGTTGCATGGGGTTGTGTTTATGGCAAATTTGGTAATTTTGTTATTGCAGCTTTCTAGTTTTTTTTTATTCTTAGTGAGGTCTGTAAGTTAGTTAGAATTGGTGACCCATATAACAGTGAGGGCAAAAGGTAGGTTTTGGCCAGGATAATTTTAGTAACTGCTGTGAGGAAGTTTTTATTTCTGTATAGCATACCTAGTTTTTGGTGTATTTCTTTATACTGCTTTGTATGTTTAGGTCAAATTTGAGATTATCGTCACTTGTTACACCTAGTAGTCTGGTATGCTGAAGCAATTCAATTTCAGTATTGTTGGCTGAAAAGATCTTGAAGTTTATTTTGTTGGAGCTATGGAGCTTGTGGGTGAAGTTAAGGAGATTTTTTTTTTGTGGTTAAGTTGGAGTTCAGCATTAGAGAGCCATGTTGTAGGTAAGTTAATGAGTCTGATATACAGCTGATAGTGGCATCATCTGTATATTTGATGAGAGTATCTTCACAGGAGGCTGTATGTAAGTTGTTGATGACATTAAATAGTAAAGGGCCAAGGATGAATCCGTGAGGTACACCTTGGGGGGGGGGGGTGATGTGATATTGGGAGACAGAGCCCTACCATTTTACTGCTTGCTGCCCATCAGCTAGGTAGTTAGAAAACCACTGAAGTGAGGAGGAGGATAGACTAGTGCTGGAAAGTTCTTGAAGGAGTTTGGGGTGAAATGCCATGTCAAATGCTTCTGAAAAATATAGAAATACTGCAGATACTAGTATACCCAGTATCATGGGCTTTGTCGACAGAGTCCATAAAAGTTAATAAGGCTGTTGAAGTACTGTGTGCAAGACTAAAGCCATATTGAGTGTGGGAAAGCAGACTGTTGTGTGTAAGATGGTGAAGAAGTTGTAGGTGCACACATTTTTCTAGAATCTTAGAGAGCAGGGGACAAGATTGTAATAGGATAAAAGTTTGTGATGTCAGTGGAGTTGCCTCCCTTATGTAAAGTGATAATGTATGATCTTTTTGATAGGTTAGGGACATATGATGCAGCTATTGATCTGTTAATTGAGATGCTAACAGAGATTGATGTTGCCTCTGCAGCAAGCTTTAGGTATTCTGGTGAGACATTGTCTGCTGAGGTTGAGCAAAGTTTCAGTTTTTGTAGGAGTTGTTTTATTTGAGATAAAAAGATGGGCTGAAAAGTAAGATGGGGATGGTTTGGATTTTTTGTAATGAGAGAGGGGTTGGTTGTGTGTGCTATGTGTGGGGTGTGTAGAGGTTAGTATTAGGGGTATTAGTAGAAGAAGTGAATTGTGGTGGATGAGTTGGGTTTATTTTTAGGTTGGATATGGACTCCATAAAGTATTCTGGAATTTGGTGGCTGTTTGAAGAGGTGGTATAGTGGGACATGGATTGGGATTCGTTTTATTTCCTGGGCTGAGTAGTGATGTTACAGAGGGCCAGAATTTCTTAGTGTTGTTTTTGTGGTTATCTTGAATCAAGGAATAGTATGATTTTTATCATGAAACATTTGCCTTTTTGTTTCATAGTGGAATTGTCTGCATAACTGAAGAGTTATGTCATTTTTATTCTTTAGGTAGGCAGTCCATGCATTGTCCCTGTTTTTCATTAGAATTTTACATGATTTGGTGAGCCATAGGACATGGTTAATTTTTATTATTTTTGTTAGCTGAGGGGCTAGGGAGTTAAGTATTCTTAGGATGGTGCTGTTGAAATGTTCGACTGCATCATTAAAGGGAAGTTTTTTTTAGGATTGACCAGTCTATAGCTTTTAGAGATTCATTAAATACCTCTTTGCTGAATTTTTGTAGGTTGCATACAGTTTTGAACTTGTGTTGCTTTGTGAGTTGAGTGATAGTCCTGTAATTATAGGCTAATAGGCAGTCACTTAAGGAGTCAGGGAGTGTGCCTGAGGTAGTAAAGTTAAAAGGGTACAAGAATAGTATCCAGTCCAGGGTGGAGTGCTGGATGCTATTTTTGCTATATCTGGTAGGAGTATTTATAAGCTGAGTAAAGTCACAGAGGTTTATACTGTTTGTTAAGTGGTGTGAAGTTAGTGTTCTACCCTCTATCTTTTTTACAGCAGCTGCTGAGCTCCTGACATCAGCAGGGCCCATATAAGATTATCAGTAGTACCTGACTAAAGATTCATCTGTCTGTGTTATATCATTCAGGTGTAAACAAATTCCTCTGTGAATTATGTGAGAAGTTAAACTTAAAAAATGAATGGTCTTTCCCTTCCTTTGATTCCAAGGTAAGGAAATGACAGTCTTATAACGTACAAGCAGGTTTCTGATACCTAAACAATACTGGAACAATATTGTAGGGAGAAAAGCATCCTAAGAATTGAGTTCAACAGCTGGAGAAGTGGAGTTTTCCTTTAACTGTGACAAGCTTGCTTGTCTGGTTGTTATATTTGTAGCAAGCAGCTTGCCAGTTGCAAACTGCATAAGATCTTTTTGTAGTGCGCGCGCACGTGTGTGTGTGTGTGTGTGTGTGTGTGTGTGTGTGTGTGTGTTTGCACACCTCAAATTTGAGTAGAGGGTGGAGACTGACACCAGTCTGTGCAATGGCACAAGATGTCAGATGAACTAGATATGTTTTTGCCTTTCATTTAGACATGGTCAGACTGTTAACTATGGGTTTGCAGTAATGTATTTATTTATTTGGCAGTTGTTTACCAGGAAAGTCCAACTGGATCATGAGGTACCCATTTTCAGTGGAGGCCCAAGGAGAAAAGCTCCAGGTACATATTGTTAACAGAATGAAACACAAGCCAAACATAATAAAGTCATAACATTCAAGCACAAATATGAAAATAACACATTATTTTCTCAGAATGAGAACTTAACAGACAATAAAATCATGACATTCCAACACAAAATTGGAAAAATTACACATTACTTTGTAGAATAAAAACTCAACAGACATAATAAAGTCATAGTGATCAAGCATAAATTATATGGAAAGCCTGATAATAGGAAGATGCTGTATTATTTACATAATAGATGATTATCATAATGATTATTAATATTCTAGAGGTCATGAAATATAGTAACAGATTATATTGGTGAAGGCATAGGATAGTATGAGTAGAGGAGGGTAGGGTGTGATAGAAGGGATATTAGGAATAGATGTGGAAAAGGTATAAGTTTAACCTCAGCTGAGTATGTATAGAGGAAGAGAGGGTAGGGTAAGTTAGTGGTGGGGATATAAGAGTACCTCAGCCTGGGCTCATACAGGATCAAATACAAGCTTTGTTGAAGTATTCTTTTATAGAGATTTTGAAGGAGTACAGGTTGGTAGCAGTTTTTATAGTTAAAGGAAGGGAGTTCTATATTTTTTGCCACAGAACAGGAGTAAAGGATTAAGCCTGGGGTTTTGATAGGTTTATATGTTTTGAGGAGATGTTTGTCTTCAGATCTGTGATGTTATTTTGGGATATAAAAGTTGGTTAATGAGCTAAGGGCAGGCCAAGCTAGTGGGTTGTGGGTGATGTTTGTAGACAGTAGTAAGTTGTAAGTATTGGAGGTGAAGGGGGAGTTCAAGCCATCAAGGGAATGTAGGGCTTTACAGTGATGAGTTGCAGGGGATGTGTTTATGGCAAATTTGGTAATTTTGTTATAGCAGCTTTCTAGTTTTTTTTTTTATTCTTAGGGAGGTCTGTAAGTTAGTCAGAATTGGGGACACATATAACAGTGAGGGCAATAGGTAGGTTTTTGCAAGGATAATTTTAGTAACTGCTATGAGGAAGTTTTTATTTCTGTATAGCATACCTAGTTTTTGGTGTATTTCTTTATACTGCTTTGTATGTTCAGGTCAAATCTGAGATTATTGTCACTTGTGACACCTAATAGTCTGGTATGCTGAAGCAATTAAATTTCAGTATTGTTGGCTGAAAAGATCTTGAGGTTTGTTTTGTTGGAGCTATGGAGCTTGTGGGTGAAGACAAGGAGATTTGTTTTTTTTGGCTTTAGTAGGAGTTTAGCATTGGAGTGCCATGTTATAGGTGAGTTAATGAGTCTGATATGCAGCTGATAGTGGCATCATCTGTATATTGGATTAGAGTGTCTTCACAGGAGGCTGTATGTAAGTTATTGATGAATACATTAAATAGTAATGGGCCAAGGGTGGATCCTTGAGGTACCCCTTGGGGGGTGATGTGATATTGGGAGACAGAGCCCTACCATTTTATTACTTACTGCCCGTAAGCTAGGTAGCTAGAAAACCACTGAAGTGAGGAGGAGGATAGACCAATGCTGGAAAGTTCTTGAAGGAGTTAGGGGTGAAATGCCATGTCAAATGCTTCTGAAAAATATAGAAATACTGCATATACTAGTATACCCAGTATCACAGGCTTTGTCGACAGAGTCCATAAAAGGTAATAAGGCTGTTGAGGTACTGTGCAGGTCTAAAGCCATATTGAGTGTGGGAAAGTATGTTGTTGTGTGTAAGATGGTGAAGAAGTTGTAGGTGCACACATTTTTCTAGAATCTTAGAGAGGATGGGACAAGATTGTAATAGGATGAAAGTTTGTGATGTCAGTGGAGTTGCCTCCCTTATGTAAAGGGATAATGTATGATCTTTTTGATAGGTTAGGGGCATATGATTCAGCTATTGGTCTGCTAATTGAGATGCTAACAGAGAATGTTGTTGCCTCTGCAGAGAGCTTTAAGTATTCTAGTGGGACATTGTCTGCTGAGGTTGAGCAAAGTTTCAGTTTTTGTAGTAGTTGTTTTATTTGAGATAAAGAGATGGGCTGAAAAGTAAGATGGGGATGGCTTGGATTTTTTGTTATGAATGAGGGGTTGGTTGCAGGTGCTATGAGTGGGGTGTGTAGAGGTTAGTATTGGGGGTATTAGTAGAAGAAGTGAATTGGGTGGATGAGTTGGGTTTATTTTTAGGTTGGATATGGACTCTTTAAAGTATTGTGGAATTTGGTGGCTGTTTGAAGAGGTGATATAGTGGGACATGGATTGGGATTATTTTTATTTCCTGGGCTGAGTAGTGAGGTTACAGAGGGCCAGAATTTCTTAGTGCTGTTTTTGTGGTTATCTTGAATGTAGGAATAGTATGATTTTTATCATGAAATATTTGCCTTTTTGTTTCATAGTGGAATTGTCAGTATAACTGAAGAGTTATGTCATTTTTATTCTTTAGCTAGGCAGTCCATGCTTTGTCCCTGTCTTTCATTAGAATTTTACATGATTTGGTGAGCCATAGGACATGGTTAATTTTTATTATTTTTGTTAGCTGAGGGGCTAGGGAGTTAAGTATGCTTAGGAAGGTGCTGTTGAAATGTTCAACTGCATCATTAAAGGGAAGTCTTTTTAGGATTGATGAGTCTATAGCTTTTAGAGATTCATTAAATACCTCTTTGCTGAATTTTTTTAGGTTGCATACAGTTTTGAACTTGTGCTTCTTTGTGAGTTGAGTGATAGTCCTGTAATTATAGGCTAGTAGGCAGTCACTTAAGGAGTCAGGGAGTGTGCCTTAGGTAGTAAAGTTAAAAGTGTACAAGAATAGTATCCAGCCCAGGGTTGAGTGCTGGATGCTAGTTATGCTATATCTGGTAGGGGTATTTATAAGCTGAATAAAGTCACAGAGGATTATACTGTTTGTTAAGTGGTGTGAAGTTAGTGTTCTACCCTCTATCTTTTTACAGAAGCTGCTTTGCTCCTGATATCAGCAGGACCCATATAAGATTATCAGTAGTACCTGACTAAAGATCCCTCTGTCTGCGTTACATCATTCAGGTGTAGACAAATTCCTCTGTGAATTATGTGAGAAATTAATCTTAAAAAATGAATGGTCTTTTCCTTCCTTTGATTCCAAGGTAAGGAAATGACAGTCTTATAAAGTATAAGCAGGTTTCTGATACCTAAACAATACTGGAACAATATTGTAGGGAGAAAAGCATCCTAAGAGTTGAGTTCCAACAGTTGGAGAAGTGGAGTTTTCCTTTAACTGTGACAAGCTTGCTTGTCTGGTTGTTACATTTGTAGCAAGCAGCTTGCCAGTTTCAAACTGCATAAGATCTTTTTGTAGTTATTATTTCTGTGTGTGTGTGTGTGTGTGTGTGTGTGTGTGTGTGTGTGTGTGTGTGTGTGTGTGTGTGTGTGTGTGTGTGTGTGTGTGCGCACACCTCAACTTTGAGTAGGGGGTGGAGGTTGACACCGGTCTGTGCAATAGCAAAAGATGTCAGATGAACTAGACATGTTTTTGCCTTTCATTTGGACATGGTCAGACTGTTAACTATGGGTTTGCAGTAATATATTTATTTATTTGGCAGTTGTTTACCGGGAAAGTCCAACTGGATCATGAGGTACCCATTTTCAGTGGAGGCCCAGGGAGAAAAGCTCCAGGTACATATTGTTAACAGAATGAGACACTAGACAAACATAATAAAGTCATAACATTCAAGCACAAATATGAAAATAACACATTATTTTGTCAGAATGAGAACTTAACAGACAATAAAATCATAACATTCAAACACAAAATTAGAAAAACTACACACTACTTTGTCAGAATAAACACTCAACAGGCATAATAAAGTCATAGTGTTCAAGCATAAATTATATCGAAAGCCTGATAACAGGAAAATGCTGCATTATTTACATAATAGTTGATTATCATAATGATTATTAATATTCTAGAGGTTGTGAAATATAGTAACAGATTATATTGGTGAAGGAGTAGGACAGTATGAGTAGAGGAGGGTAAGGTGTGATAGAAGGGATAGTAGGAATAGATATGGAAAAGGTATAAGTTTAACCTTAGCTGAGTATGTATAGAGGAAGAGAGGGTAGGGTAAGTTAGTGGTGGGGATATAAGAATACCTCAGCCTGGGCTCATACAGGATCAAATACAAGCTTTGTTGATGTATTCTTTTATAGAGATTTTGAAGGAGTACAGTTTGGTAGCAGTTTTGATAGTTATAGGTTCATAGGTTCATAGGTTGATACTAGGCTATCTGTCTTAGGGCATTTATAAGCCTAGCCAGAGTGTGTTTGGCTTTCGCCACCCTTTTAGATTAGTTGACTGTGCCTCTGTATAGTAGGTCACAGAAGGTAGCCCTTTTAAAGTTAGTTTACTGTACCTCTGTCAAGCAGGGACACAGAAGAGATCCCAGGGGTAAACTTACGATCTCCCATCCACTCGTCAAGATTTCTCTTGAAGCGGGTCAGTGAGGGGGCTCTGCCTAACATGGATTGGGAATTTGTTCCAGAGTGAGGGGCAGGGGAGTCTCTGGGATATGAATCTATCCCTCCAGCATGTCCTATTTATTTCTGTGCTGAGGTTCAAGTCTCTGGAGCGTGTAGCTCTAAGGGATTTGGATTTCCTGAGGTGAAGCATGTCCATTATTTCTGGGTTGGACATGGCTTTATACATCAGACACAGATCGCCTCTGAATAGGCGGTATGCAACTGAGTACAGCTGGAGTTATTTTAGCCGGGCATCTGTTTGAGTCCCTTGATCCTCTTGGTGAGGTACTTTTGGGGTCTTTCCAGTTGCTGCAGGTGTCGGGTAAAGTACATCCCAAATGGGGCATTGTATTCAATTATGGGCCTGATAAGTGATGAGTAAAGGGTATGCAACTGAGTAGAGCTGGAGTTTCTTTAGCCGAGCTGCATAGGGCATCTGTTTGAGTCCCTTGATCCTTTTGGTGAGGTACTTTTGGGGTCTTTCCAGTTGCTGCAGGTGTCGGGTAAAGTACATCCCAAATGGGGCATTGTATTCAATTATGGGCCTAAGTGATGAGTAGAAGGGCACAATGACCTCTTTTGATCTAGATGTGAATCCTTTCATGATAAGGTGGGCTATATAAAAGGTCTTTCTAACCACTTTGGCAACGTGATTGTCAAAGGAGAAATTGCTATCTACTTGGGTCCCCAAGTCCCTAATTACTTCTTCCGTACTTAATGGATTACCGCCTATGTGGTAATTTGTAGGCACTTTGTTTTTCCCAAAGGGGATGACTATGCACTTTTTGGCATTTAGCTTTAGGTCATGGCTCTGACACCAGTTATCCATCTCTGTGAGACCCTTTTGGAGGATGCTTGTGTCAGCCGGAGAGTTGATTATGGCACCCAGTTTGCAGTCATCTGTGAACTTGGTCAATCATAGTCCACCCGTGTTAGCCTGTACCTCTGAGAAATATATACCGAATAAGAGAGGTCCCAGGACTGAGCCTTGTGGGATGCCACTTGTAACTGGTTTAGAATCTGACATGGCACCTGCTATTCTGACCATGTGGGTTCTATCCCTGAGTCAGTTTGCAACCCATCTTGTGACATAGTGGTTGATATTTAAGCTGGTGAGCTTATTTATGATGCCCAAGTGGGGTATTGTGTCAAAGGCTTTTGCGAGGTCCAGGTAGGCTGTGTGGACTACCTTCCCTTCATCTATGGCTTTGGTAACTGTTTCAAAGAAGTTGACCAGGTTCAAGAGGCAAGATCTGCCCTTAACAAAGCTGAATTGGGTAGGATCCAGTGTCTGGAGGTACCCAATGTCTTTGTTTATGATTTCC
>NC_056727.1:840714843-840732381 GCF_019279795.1 Protopterus annectens | reverse complement strand
CTTTCCCAGTCTTATGTTTGGTATTTTCAGTCGACCCAAAAATAATGTTTGTTTGGAAGAAAAGGGAACCTTGATATTTCTGTGTTCAAGGCCAAGTGCGGTTCCTGGAGTTAGGAGGGTGGTCTTTAGCAGGCTATTAACTGGGAGGCAGTTTTAGCCACTGTTACTTGCCCGTGGATAGTCCATGCTGCTTCTTGCTGTGAGACCAACCTGGAGGTGTGGTTATACTTGACAATTATTGATAGTCACCCTCCTTTAGGTAACGTTTCCATGTTTGAGGCTGTAAAGCATGAGCGCCCATGAGGTCTGTAACCTGGCCCAGTGTTAGGGGTGCTCTTGTGAGCCTTGACCCAGGTTTCTGTTACAAGGGATATCAACTTGTTCTCCATGCTGAGGAGAGTTTGGACTGCGCTGCATCTTACGCAGTTTAGACTTCTGGCATTGGGTAACATTACTTCTAGGTTCTTATCCCTTGTGATACCTATGGAGCTACATTGTTTGTGTTTTGAACCTTACCCTATTCAAGGCATGGTGGGGGTGACAATGGCCTTTGCCAGTATCCAAAAGGCCGGGGTGATAGATGCAAGCCATCCATAGCCGGGTGGAGCATCGTGTCTTTGCTCAGCATAATATCCCAGGCCAGTGGGCATTGGATCCCCTTTGACTAAAAAAGCAATACTTAAGCTTAATTATTGTAATTGATCATCTTGTCTTCATATTGGCATCTATGCTTGGTGAGAGTAGGATGTTAGTCAGAGGTCATCAAGTTTTGCATATACTACATGGTGTTACATTTGGCTTAACACGCGGCAGCAATCATGCCTCAGGTGGTGCTGCTGGAGCTTGTCTATGTTGGATGCGCCACACACACTCCCTGTACATGTTTGAAAGCTTGGAGGTTGCGTCAACTTAGGCATCCCTTTTTTACCTATATGTGTGAGGTCGAGAGGTATTCATCGTTCCAGGGTTTCTACTGAGCCAGTGTATGTGCTATGTGTTGCCTCTTTGCCAAGGGCCAAGGCATACTGGGCACACCTCCTTCTGCCTACTGGGGCGAGGCTCAGGGTTGTTCCTCCTCCGAGGTCACGCTGCTGCCTGTGATGGCCTTGGCAATGGTGGGGGCTGTTTGGCCCAGCCCTATGCTGGTCCTGCTGCAGCTGTTTTGCAGAATAATATTATGCCAGCATAGCACATACCATGACAATTTGTGTGCATGTAGTTGGTGAGTACTGCAAGCAGCTCCACCAGATGTGTCCAGGCACTGGAACCATGACTCTTTGAGCAAACCCAAACACACGCCTTCGATTACATTTCCTCGTGTTTGTGCATGTGCCTCTATTATGGTACGTTCTTGTTCAGGTGTGTGTGCATTTTTGATGGGTGTGTCATCAGCTATGGCTCCCAGTGTGTTCAACCAGCCAGCATCCCCACTAAGTGACCATGTGGGATGTCCCCATTGGCAAATGTCTGGTACAGCTACGTCCAAATGCCAGATATAGGAATCATGGTAGCTTCCAGGGCAACCTAGCACACACATTCATTATTATGCCCTGGGCATCACACACAACCTGGCAGTTGATGGAGGGGAAGCCCTTGTGGTTACGGGCCCTACCCATTCACCAGCTGGTGCTTTGATGCGATATGCGTGCAGTCTGTTGCACCACTACACTCAGGGGTATTCCACTATTTGCTGGAAGAAGGCGCGCATGTGCTGGCCAATACCTCACAGGAATTGGGGAAATATACATGATCACTGACATGTGCTGACAGCATGGCATCCAGGAACTGGTGCAGTACCCTGGATGCTGATGCCTGTGATATCCCCCATCATATCACCAGTTGGTCTCTGGAAGGTACCAGTTGCGCTTTAGTATTCTTAGGTCAACACATACCTTGGTTTCCACTGGGATGGGTTTCCCCTCTGTGATAATGGGTTCTCCGTGTGAGGCGTGGCCTGCACAGCTCTTTCAATTGCTGTAGGAGGTCTCTGTCCACTCTATAGCACTCCACTATCTCCAGCTCATGTAACCCTGGTAGTGACCCTGGGCCTGCTTACACTCTTCTTAGTCTCTCCTCACTGTGGTTGTCCAGCAGCATTTTGCATAGTCACCACCTTCAAAGCATGTTGCGTATATGTCTCCTTATAACAGCTATGGCAAGCCCCTAGCATTTTTGGCCTGAAGTGAAGCTTTTTCAGTTTTTCACTTCTAGCGATAGCTTACTGCTCTTTTGCAGTGTCTCTTGAGAGAAACATACTGCACTGTTGTTTGCAGAGCTTTAAGTGCTGGGCTGGACCTGTTCTGCCTGTGTAATTGCCCTTAGCTTCTGACAGTTGTTTTCACCTGCTAGCTCTGCCAGTATTCCTGCTAGCTTCCTACTATTTCTTCTGCTTCCTTTTTCCTTTCTGTTTCACTCAGGGGAGGCCGGACGAGCATACAAGCTGCAAAAGAAACACGCCACAGCGCACATGCACGCACACATGCTTAGACAGACTAGAATCTGCTTATTCAGGTTAAACCACATGCACACCAGCACAAACAAGCTTACAGGTCTTTAAACAGGCTCCTACATGCTTACTCTAGCTTACTCACGCATCCAGGCGCGCACACGTGCGCATGCACAGCCAGCAAGAAACTTTGGTGTTATCCATAGTGTACACCTTCCATTTCTTGGCTTTCCCATGACTACTTGTTGACACTCCTCTTTCCATGATGTGTCACTGACATCTTTCACATGCCACTGTGCTCCAATGAGCTTAATTTCTTTCATACATACCCCCTGTGATGTCACCTATCTCCTACTCTGTTACTCCCCCTTATCCTACTCCTACACTCCAGGGAATTTGCTCATTTGCTATGTTACAGTGTGATTCACTATCCTACCACTCATTTACATAGGATTGCCTACTAATGCTTAGTTACATGTCTTACACTCAGCTTCCCCCCTTAGCAACCCCTACTCGGTGGCCATGTTGTTTTCAGCCTGCTATTCCCTTACATTGTAAATTCATGCTTTGCATAAAACCCATGTTTGTCGGTTTTAAATTTTTATTTTTCTGTTTTTTATAGCGCAGCCTGTTTGCGCAGCGCTGTGCTGCATTTAAACATCGGCGATCCCTGAAAAAAAAAAACATTTTTATTTCATTTTTGCATCGGGGTACGTTGCCAGTGGCCACATATTTGGCCATTGGCATGCTGTCTGGAACATATGCAACCTTTATTTGGAACTGACAAGGCTCCATTGTGTTATTTGCAGAACGGTACTCAGTTGTCAACTGAGTACATTTCTCTGAATAACTGGCTTCTGCGAGCAGGTTTCTGCTTCCTGGATCGCTAAATTACCTCATTTGCATGCCTTTTGGCTGCAAGTGAGGTAATTAGAATATCCACGCCCTGTCCGTGTAAGAGACGTTTTAGGTGCTCTCTTACACGCAAATACAGGCTGTTCCTGGATCGCTATGGCTGCATGGAGTCTTACACTACTCTTAGACTCCATGCAAGCCATCGTGAATCCTGCCCAATGTGTATGTGCAGCTTTGATAAAACTGATATTTGACTTTAGAAACTCAAGAAGAATGGATAGATATTGCTGGATCTGATTAAATGGCAGTTTCCTAGAAAATGTCTGTTTAGCAGGCAGGCCAGATTAGTAGAACAAAGAGAAACAGTAATCCACTAGTCCAGATTTCAGCACTTTCAAAGAAGGACAAAGTGGCCATGATCTTAACTTCTGCATTGCAAACCCAGATTACCAGAGTTGATAGAATGTTGCATCACTCCTTAGAATCTTGGAAGCAGATTTTCAAAGATAAATAGGAAAGGCAACTATTTTCATAGCCACTATACACAAAGGACTAGGGTTTCTGTAATGGCATCACTCCTTAGAATCTTGGAGGCAGATTTTCAAAGATAAATAGACAAGGCAACTATTTTCATAGCCACTATACACAAAGAACTAGGGTTTCTGTATTGTCAACAAAACAATTACCTGTTAATACCACCACTGTGTTGTTGTAAGGCCTGTAGTGATAAAGCATAGGTAATGCTCACAGTTCAGGAAAATCAAGTTCACTGAGATGTAAAGACTGTAGTCTGTTCACCTTAAGGTTAAATATCAAGAATGTTGAGCCTCACAGGATTGAATAAGTAAAAAATCACCACAGCTGGGTCAGATGTAAACATCTTTTGAGTGATATTAACACCTTTGGCTTATTGTTGCGAATTGTATACACTCTGAGTCAGTTTGCAAGAAGTACTGTCATTAGATCAGCATGAAGTGATCAATGTGTATGAATAATGCCCACATATCTGAACAGTAAAACCAAAGTGGGAACAAAAGCAGGGGTAGGAGTAAATCATTCTACTGGAAATCAAGATTTTCACTATGCTGTCTTTCTTAGTTTGCTAATACAATAAATGGTGCTCCTGATGTTTGTCTTCAAATGTTTGAGAAAAAAGAAAGCCAATAAAGATTAAAGATGACAAATGACATGTTTAAATCTACATGGTTTGACAGAAAAAGCAACAGGTATGCTGCAGCAATTTCTGTGTAATGGCAGAGTCTATCTCCTCAGCAATTCTTTATCATCCTCATTCTCATCAGCAAGCACCCAAAGACATGCATAAACAACCGTAATTAGGTTTTGCAATAATCATCCTTGCAACAGAATCCAGCGTCAATAATCTGACTGTGTCAGTTTGGAGAGCGCCTAAATCTTAGCTTCTGCAACCATTAGGTGGCATTCAGCTATGAAACAGATCAGATCTCTTGCTGACAGTAATCTTTGTAGAGTCCACCAATGACAGAAAGAACAAAGGCAGAAAAAATCTTCTCTCCTTGAGGTATACAAAATAAGACCACAATAATTCTGCGGAATGAAACAGGAATATAGAATGAATTTTTAGAGCTGGTATTTGTCTTGCTCATATATTGCTTTTTGTCTTTTAATGTGATATATTCTTGACATATATTGAAATTCTCATACAGGCATAATGAAAATGAACATAAAGTGACATCTTGAACTGTTACTGTGAAATGCTAGTAAAACTCTTCATAAAGATCTGTGTATAACAAGCCATATCTCGATTTCCTCACCTTTCACATTTGTTAGCAATATCTTCAGGGAATTGCACTTGAACATTCAGGTATAAAACACACAAAGACCTGATTTATAATATCCTTCAGGACTTAGATTCATAGGTTAATCAATATACTAGGCTAATGACAACAACTACTCTACAAACACTCCCTTGCCCATGCTTGGAACAAACTTCTCCTTGACTTACGTTCAATCTCCCACACGTCACACTTTAAAAATGAACTAAAAGCTTATTTTCTCAATTCCAGAACATGCCCTTGCCATGACCCTACCTAGTCTTCCTTCCCTTTATGTACCCTCAAAAAGACCATACTTAGTACCTCATTCCACCTCTCTCTCCAGTGTGTCTACTATGCATTTGCATAATTTTATATAAACAAAAAATGTTTATTGTTGACCTATTGAACTATATCAATGTAAAATTGTGACTTAGCTTCTTTTTAATGCAACTTTAACTTTATGCATGTAACCCAACATATGTGAATCATTTTGCTATAACTGCTATTATATCAATATTGTTTAAAATTGTACTTGTTTTAAAATGTACTACTGAAGCTTTTCTCCTCGGATCTCCACTGAAAATGGGCCACAAGCCCAGTTGGACAAACCCGGTTAACAAATGTCAATACATAAATAAATAAATAAGGGCCTTTACAAGCCTAGACAAATTTTATAAATGTATCCAGCAAGTTTTTTTTTTTTCCTTTGGTACCCTACAGTTTTTAGGGTTATATTTTAATGGTTAAATGTAAGCATGGTTGGTCAAGCATGTGCAGCTGCCTCGATCCATTAGAGACATAGGTGCCAGACCGGGGTAAATTTATGATTTCCCATCCACTGGTCCAGTTTGTAAAAGGAAAAAACTTCAAAGACCAATGCACGTTAGGTTCAAGCAAGGTACCCTTTATTACTTGCAGCAAGGAGACAAAGCATGTAGGTACAGGATTTGTCTGGCTCTTTGGTGATCCATATGTTATTCTTATACAGTTCTCTTCATGTCACACAGAAAATGTTACTATTCTATTGCTGACGTAGTTAGACACAGCTTTCTGTATGTTCTACAGAAAATGTTACCAGACTTACTGCTGACTTGGTCAGATTATTTGCTGTCTTGTAAAACATTTTGAGAAAAACAACCTGGCCTTGGGCTTATTTTAGCCCACCTTAACTTTTCAATTCTTCAGTTGTACAGTTCTAATACATGTGTTACATTTTGTCTAGATTCAAGGTACATTTCTAGCTTTAGTACAAGTAATGCTGACTATGGTTTATACTTTCAAGCATCTATTGTTTTCTTTATCAAAGCTTCTAGTAGCTGCATACTTTCTCATGGCATAAGCAGAAATGAAATATCTCTTTATTAAGTTTCATGACATTAGCAGAAATGAAATGTCTCTTGTTATTTTCATGACATTAGCAGAAATGAAATGTCTCTTGTTAAGTTTCTAATAGCTGTGAAGATTCATGCAGTGTGAACAGAATAAATGTATTAACCCTTTTAAACCTTGAATGCACTAAGCATGCATATTACTATTATATATTTTTCTAACATTTCCCCCCTTTTAATACTTTTATTCTACTTTCAAGATAAGCATAAACATTTTTTTCTTCCCCTAACCTCTTCCTGCTCAGGATTTGCAGTTAAGAGAGTCATTCAGTTTAAGGTCATGAAAGCATTTTCAGTTTTTTAGCAATTCTTCAAGTTCAGCACCTTGGTATAAGGTTTCTGAAACTGAAATGTCTATAAAACTTTTAATCAGACTTTTTATGCAGGGGATACAGCAGCACACAAATACCACCAGTAGGATTATTCCTACACAGATGGCAATCAGAATGTTTATCATGATGCTGCCCCACCCCCAAGCAATTTCTGGAAAAAGTCCTTCAATGGATTTGGTCCTGGTTTGGTCAAGGCTGACACCTGCTGAATTACCTCAAGATGGTTGTCTATCTCGTGTTTGTGGTCAAGAATATACGAACAGCACTCCTCCTGGATTATAGCGCACGTACCTCCTCTTGCTGCTAGGGTAAAGTCAAGAGCCATGCGATTTTGAAGCACCACTGTTCTCATGGCAGTCAGTTCATCAGTCACCAGTTCTAGGGCAGAAAAGGTTGCATTGCTCATTATTTTGAGAAGCTTAGACAATTTTCTCAGTTCCCAGATTGATGTTGTTGCTCCATATGCTGGCAGTACACCTGCACATGATATAACAGTATCACTCAAGTCCATGTGTGACAGTCCATTGCTCCTTAAGCCCACAGCATGATGTTTTTTCCAGCATGCATTGATTTGCCCCACTGGATTGACAGGCTTCTTGATTTCTCGAACATTCCAAATTTTCCCTTGAGGTAAAACTGCTGTGTGTCGTATGGCCGGAACCAGGTACCCCAAAAAACAACTGCCGGACCAATTCTCAGGTAGCCATTTATATGCTTTTCCACTGCATATAAAGTAACAATCTTCTACTTTAGTAGTAACTTTACTATGCCCTGGCTCTGCATGAAACATTTTTTTGTCGATTATAGACAGTTGTCTATAGAGGTCAGCATTATGTTTTACTTCTTCAACTGTCCTATGCATCAGTTCAACAAATGTATCATAGCTCGTGTTGCAATAGGATCTGATGTTATCACGTTTAGTGTGGCATCTATAGAGAACAGTCACATTGCAATTGCTCCAACCCACCTTAACTGTATCATTCTTGTGAAAACACACAGTTCCCTTCTGTCGAACAGACAAGTGCAATGCTACTTTATCTTGTGATGTCACATCTGATGTATCATAAATTAGGTTTTCCCAGGTCTTGTTGGCTCCTAGGGGAACTGAAGTTAACAGTAACCCCCCATATGCTGTTGGTAAAGCTGTGCAAATCCAGAAATTCGAAACATTGAAGGTTTCAGCATACACATATTTGATTGCCTGGTAAGTGTTAAAGTTCGGGTGCCACTCTGCACGCTTGTTCAGTTCAATTTGTGTGGCTGAGAAAAGGAATGACCACAACAAAAAGATTATTGTCACTAGTACAGTCAACAAGATGGTTATGTAATACTTTTGAGGAAATGGTTGTTCTGCATTTTTGTTTTCTCTGACTCTCCCAAGTAGGTGTATTTGGATCTTACTGGATTCCGTCATCTTTACTTTGGACACGTGCTCTTACTCTCTGCCCTAATAGGACCTTTAGCACCGATGGTTTCTTCACTGGGGTTGAGACAGATCAGTCCTATTGATCTGACCCCCCCCCCATTTTTAGACAGACTTTGTGCTGAGGGCCCCGATGGAGAGGTAAGATTTTTGTCCAACTCAAAGTTCTTAACCAGCTTGCAGTGCATCAGGTGTATCCACGAAGCTCGTTCTGCTATCTTGACTGCAGTGGGTGTCGAAAGAAGCACCTGGTAGGGACCTTCCCACCTTGGCGATGCCCAATTTTTCTGCTTGATGATTTTGATCCACACCCAGTCTCCTGGTATCACTGCTACTTCTGATGTTTCGGTTTGTTTTCTATCTGAAACAGAATTTGACTGCAACGGATGTTTACAACTCAACAACTTTTTCATATATTCAGCTAGTGTGAAATCAGCTTCCTGGTCTGATGACATGAGAAGTTTCCACTGGGGTGTATAATAAGCCCTTCCAAATAGTTTTTCAAAAAGAGTCAATCCTTTTGCTGTAGGGACAGTTCTCATGCTCAACAGTGCCAGGGGTAAACAGTACGACCAAGTTTTTCCTGTCTCAGCTATTAATTTTCTCAGTTTGTTTTTTAGTATACCATTATGCCTTTCAACTAGCCCTGCAGATTGCGGATGGTATGCACAATGATTTTTAAAGAAATACCAAAATGCTTACTCAACTGCTGTATGGTTTGATTTACAAAGTGTGTACCATTGTCACTGTAGATTCTTTCCAGAATACCAAACCTAGGAATGATTTCCTTGACAAGTACTTTTGCCACCGTAGCTGCATCTGGATTTTTGGTTGGAAAGGCTTCCACCCATCTGGAAAACATATCTACAATGACAAGACAATACTTTTTATTTTCACATTTGTTCAATTCTATGAAATCCATACAGATAGTGTGAAATGGATATGGTGGTGTAGGGAAACTCCCTTCCTTGGGCTTTATCGCCCCCTGTGCATTATGTTTGTTACAAATCTGACACATCAAACAAAATTTTTTAGAGTAGTTTGTAAATCCATACGTTGTGAACACCTGGTTCACCAGCTGTACCATCCCCCCTGTTGAGACATGGCACTGCCCATGGCTCAACAAAGTTGCATAGTGAAACAAATTAGAGGGTAGTATCGGTTTTCCCTCTCTAGAGATGTACAGCCCCTTTTCGAGGATTGCTCCTCGTTTTATCCATTGCTGTTTTTCAGCCTGCGTAGTGAGTGTCTGCATTGTTTTTAACATATCTAGATCTAAAGTTTCAGAGGGTTGTAATTCCTCATTTAAAAGAAGTACTTCTGTGGCTGCTTGTTTTGCAGCTGTATCAGCTCTCGCATTACCTTTTGAAATCCTATCTTTTTGCTTGGTGTGAGCTGTACATTTACAAATGGCTACTTTCTGAGGTAACTGAATGGATTCTAAAATATCTAAAATAAACTGTGCATGATTTATAGGTTTGCCAGTAGATGTTATCATTCCCCGGTTTTTCCACAGTTGCACAAAAACATGTACAGTAGAAAAAGCGTACTGGTTGTCAGTAAAAATGTTTAGACATTTACCCTTTGCTAAGGTACATGCCTGTGTCAGGGCAATCAATTCTGCTGCCTGTGCAGATAAGTTGTGTGGTAAAGGTTTTGCTTCTATAATCTCAGTATCAGACACTACTGCATATCCTACTAGGTTCTGTCCTGCAGGACCCCTTTTGCACAAGCCATCCATGTAGTATGTCACCATGGTATCATCCAAGGGACATCCATGAGATCTTTTCTAGGTAGTGTCTTTTGCTCAATTACCTGCAGGCAGCGGTGCAGTGTGCCATCTGCAGGGGTCGGGAGCAGAGTAGAAGGGTTTAAAGTCGTG
Source organism: Protopterus annectens (assembly GCF_019279795.1). Taxonomy (NCBI): domain Eukaryota; kingdom Metazoa; phylum Chordata; order Ceratodontiformes; family Protopteridae; genus Protopterus; species Protopterus annectens. Next base: position 840,722,259 of record NC_056727.1, on the reverse strand, counting down.
CATCATTCAATTGTCATATGAGGTTGGCTCAATAATATAGTCATACAGGAAAGATGCCTAGCAGGGGAAAGATATGCCACCTTTTCTTGTAGTAAAATAATCACGACTACATGAGGTACTCTCAAAGTGAGAGGGTGGAACAAGACTACTGAGGCTGAAGCCTGTACTGCCATTGCAGCTGCAACTACTGCTTGTATACAGTGGGGTAAGGACCGTACCACTGGGTCTAGTTGTGATGAGTAGTAAGCAATGGGGTGTTGCTTACCCCATGCTGTTGTGTTAACACTGATGTCATGTAACCTTGCTTACAATCTACAGTTTTGAAAAAACGTTTATGATAGTTTGGCAATCCCAGAACTAATGAGGACTCTATTAACTGCTTTAGTTTACAGAAGGCAGATTCTGCCTCTGGTGTCCATTGTAACAAATCCTGCACTGCCATAGGCTTCTTATATATAAGGTCAGTCAGAGGTGCAGATTCCAAGGCATAGTTTGGAATCCAGCTCCGGCAAAAATTAGTTGTACCCAGGAAGGACATAATTTCCTTCTTGGTAGTGGGTTTTGGTGCTTGCAAAATTGCTATTTTTCTGTCCTCATCTAACGTTCTACCTTCCTTGGATATTACATATCCTAGGTATTTGACTTGTTTTTTCCAAAGCTGCAGTTTATTTTTATTTACCTTATGTCCCTCAGCGGCTAAAAATCTCAGAAGTGCTATGGTATCGTCTCTACAATCCTGCTGGGTGGGGGCTGCCAGCAAGATGTCATCAACATAAAGTAAAATCTGACTGCCTCTTGGTGGGATGAATCCCGCCAAGTTGCTTGCCATTTCTTGTGAGAATATCATTGGACTTTCACAATATCCTTGTGGTAGTCATGTATATGTATACCTTTTCCCCTGAAATGTAAATGCAAACCAATACTGGCTATCAGGGTGTATCGGTATCGAAAAGAATGTGTTGCTGATGTCTACCACAGAAAAATACTTTTGTTGCGGTTTCAACTCATTCAACAGGGTGTGTGGATCTGGCACCATGGGTGCCCTTGGTATTACTGCATCATTTACGGCTTGTAAATCCTGGACCATACGCCATTCTCCATTGGCCTTTTTAACTGGAAATAAGGGTGTGTTACATGGTGAATCGGGAGATTATACTAGTATCCCTCATTTAAGTAAGGGTGCTATAATAGGCTTTATCCCTGCCTCTGCATCTTTTCTTAAGGGATACTGTCTTTTTTGTGGTCTGAATGCTGAGTTTGGCGTGATAGTAACTGGTCCCACTGTACGAATGAGTCCTACATCTGATTTCCCTGTTGACCAGAGAGTCTCTGGTATGTTTCATAAGGCATTCTCTTCCTCCTTTAACAGGAGTGTCAATCAGCTGTCCTCATTAGACTGCAAGTGCACAGCTGGGTTGGTCTGAGTTATCCAATTCAATTTTTGTACTTGTATTCCCTGTTCTGACAGTTCTAGTTCTGTTTCTCCCATCTAGTGACTTTTTCTCCTAGGTCTGCCCATTCTATATTTCTGTTTTTGGTTAAGCTAACATGTGGTAATTGATTAGATTTATAAAGTGCAAAGAACTCCTGAGGCAATGTACAGCTGGCTATGCTGTTCTCTTCTGTGTCTCAGTACAGGTTATGCAATATCAATCTGTTTGCATGATTCTTAAATAATTCTTGCTCATATTCCTTATCAGGTCCTGGTGTGTTACAATAATACAGGGTACAGTACAACAGGTGTTGCTTATCAATGTCAAGGGAGGGGAACTTATTGATGGCTACATTCATTAACTCTTTGGTCACAGTCCCTGGACCAGTCGTAACCAAGTCCTGGCTGTACCAATAAAACATTTCACCCTCCGATTGCACTACAAAAGTGTTAGTTTGTCACTGTGCTTCCATACCCTGTATGGTTGGGACTACTGCTATACCAAATAGCTGCATAAGATCTCTGCCCAAGAGGTTTACGGGGCATTTTGCAGAAGCTACAATTTTGCTTGTCTCTGTCAATCCTGAAACTGGATCAGTTATTGCAATGTTACGGGAGAGAGGCTCCCGATACAGCTGTCCATTAGCTGCTTTGACCAGTATGTAATCAGGTGACTCTGTGTTTTCTGGTAGTTTGGAGGGGTGTATCAGGGTTCGTGATGCCCCTGAGTCACACAAAAATTTGACCTCCCTCCCTTCTACCAATAGTGTAACTTCTGGTTTCGTGTCTGCTAAATAGAGCTCCAAGCTCAATAAAGCTAGGTCTAATATTTCATTTTCTTCATTGTCACTAACTTCCTGCACTTCCTCTACTCCCTCTATCACATTCTTATTTGTTCTTTCTTCACTAGCCCCTTCTAGTGATTCTTGACTACCATATAGTCAGTCCTCACCCTCCTTGTCTTCTGTTGTTGCCTTCTTATTTTTCTTGCAATCCCTTGCCAAATGTCCCTTTTTACCACATTTAAAACATTCTCCCCTTTTCTTTCACCCTTCAAAGTCCTCTGATCGCTGATCAGATTGTTTGTTTCCCTGAGCGTTTTTCTTGCCCTTTTTCCCAGACTGTACTACATAAACTTCTGCTCCATCTTCTACTGAAAATACTTGGGCTTTCTTTTTCTTTTTGCTATTAAAATGCCTTTCGGCATGCCTAGCATATTCAAGTAATGATTGTAACCTGCTTGTACGATGGTCTACTATGTGGTTTGTAATAAAACTGCTTATAGGTGCACTACTGCCCTTTAAAAATGCATTCTTTAACTGCTGTTCATATGGGGAATCGTGTGTTTGATCTTCAGGAACCTGCATTCCACAGTGGTTATTAAAATATTCTAACAATCTGGTATAATACCGGTCAATTGTTTCACCTTCTTGTTGAATGCATTGATTAATGCAAGTCCAGTCTGCCCTAGGTTTCCAATTTTTCAGAGATGCGGTCTGTAAGACCTTTTACCCTGGTGTATAATTCTGCGCTGCTATGTGGGAGGGGTCTTTGTGCAGCGTCACAGGGATTCCAGTTCCCACTAATCATGTATTAATCTGGCCCTACAATTTGTCTAACTACTTTTTCTATTTCCTCTCCATTTAAGTTATAACTCAACCTCATTCCTTGTAAATCTTCTGAGAATTTTCTAAAATTAACCTTTGGATGGGGAATTCCCTTAGTGGCTTTCCGGATATCTTCCGGAGTCCAAGGTCTATACACTAAAATAGTTGGGTCCTGATTGTCTTGACCTGCCTGTGGATTGGGTACTTCTATAAGCGGGCATATTTCTTCTTCTTCTCCTATAGATCGTGAATTCTTAACTATTTGCCATAACTTGATGCCTTCTTCTGAGTTACCTGCCTTTGTTCGGGACCTGGTCCCAATGGGATCTCTAATTTTAGTCAGTTTTAGTTTCACAATATCTCTATCTTCAGTGACCACAGGATATAGTGGGGGTGGACTAACCTGTTCACTTGCTTCATATTCTGGTAAGGGAGGCGGAGGTGCTGATGCTATTACTAAGTTATTATCCTCCTTATCTAAAATCATTGCTTTTGATTCTTTGTTTTTTTTTTTCCCTACAGTTTACTTCCTCCAGCCACCTGTGTGCCTGAGGAATTCCTAATCGACGTTGCTTTTTTACCCGACCTTTGGAATCATTTTTGAGCTGTTTGATAAGTTTGATAAGCGAGGATTTTTCTAATTTTCTGTCAAATTCGTATTTATTAACCCATTTTGAATAATATCTAATATTGTCGGCGCTCTGCGACTGCATATATTTTGCGTCTTCCATTAATGGTGGATTTTGGGGTCTTTTTGTGCAATTATTACCCATTTTGTTCTACCCTTTGATCATTATGTAACTTCTCTTCATTTTTAATGTGGTACCACAGATTTTGTTATAGTCTCTTCAGAATGACTGCCTACCTATTCTCTTTCTCCTGATCTATGACAAGACAGTCATCTTTTTTGTCCCTGACTTGTAAGAAAAATACAATCTGACAAAAACAATACACAGATCTAAAACAGAAAACAGAAAAAAGTAGATTCACCTTACCTGAGCCTACGTGATTGATCACCAATTTGCGGAGACCTGTCCTTCAGTCACAGATCAGAAAGTGGCTGGCCTCTTTTGAATGACAATTCAGTCGGAGGACTTTCCATATAAAAAGAACCGATTTGGTTTCTCCCCCGTAAGGTTTCAACCACCTGGCCATCTGATCCGAGGCGAAGAGAGGGTTCCGGTCCGAAGGACCAATCTGTAAAAGGAAAAAACTTCAAAGACCAATGCACGTTAGGTTCAAGCAAGGCACCCTTTATTACTTGCAGCAAGGAGACAAAGCATGTAGGCACAGGATTTGTCTGGCTCTTTGGTGATCCATATGTTATTCTTATACAGTTCTCTTCATGTCACACAGAAAATGTTACTATTCTATTGCAGACGTAGTTAGACACAGCTTTCTGTATGTTCTACAGAAAATGTTACCAGACTTATTGCTGACTTGGTCAGATTATTTGCTGTCTTGCAAAACATTTTGAGAAAAACTACCTGGCCTTGGGCTTATTTTAGCCCACCTTAACTTTTCAATTCTTCAGTTGTACAGTTCTAATACATGTGTTACATTTTGTCTAGATTCAAAGTACATTTCTAGCTTCAGTACAAGTAATGCTGACTATGGTTTATACTTTCAAGCATCTATTGTTTTCTTTATCAAAGCTTCTAGCAGCTGCATACTTTCTCATGGCATAAGCAGAAATGAATTATCTCTTTGTTAAGTTTCATGACATTAGCAGAAATGAAATGTCTCTTGTTATTTTCATGACATTAGCAGAAATGAAATGTCTCTTGTTAAGTTTCTAATAGCTGTGTAGATTCATGCAGTGTGAACAGAATAAATGTATTAACCCTTTTAAACCTTGAATGCACTAAGCATGCATATTACTATTATATATTTTTCTAACAAGTTTATGCTTGAGTGTGGTTATGGAAGAGCTCTGCTTCATTTGGATGTGACGTCTGTTCCAGAGATGGACTCTTCTCTGAGACACATACTTGTACCCCCCCAAGAAGTTCCATTTATATTGTAGGCAAGGTATACATCTCTTGTGCAACTAGTTCTGAGCCTATTTGTTTTGCAGATATGCAAAAAGTGCAGCAGAGTGGGCTCCAAGGATACCTTGTATGCCTTACACAGATCACCCTTTAACGGTCTGCTGGAGACAAAGCATAGGGATAGGGCTCCACATAGGACATGTTGTTTATGTCTTGTATTCTTTTTGTGAGGAATCTCTGTCGATGTTCCAATTGTTGCATGTGGCTGGTTAGGTACATACTAAAGGGAGCATTGTATTTAGTGATGGGTATGATTAGGGCTGAACAGAACAGAATGGTGATATTGTTGGACCTGAATACCATATCCTTATTTATGAGATGTGCAAAATAGATTGAATTCCTAACCTTAGGCACATTTTGGTTGAAAGCTAGGTTACTGTATACAAACATCCCAAATCCCTGACTACAGAGTCAGCTCTTAGGTGTATGTTATCAATGATGTAGCTTGTTGGCGTAGCTGAATTTCCAAAGAGAAGTATTATGCATCTCTTGGCACTGAATTTTAAACCATGGTTTTGGCATCAGTTATTTATCTGTGTAGTCCTTCCAGGAGGATGTTACCATCTTGGGGGGGTCTGTGACTGTTCCTAGTTTGTAATCATCAACAAACTTGGTCAATCAGAAACCCCTAATTTTGACCTTGATTTCTGAGAAGTAGATGCCAAAAAAGAGTGGACCCATCACAGACTCCTGATGGACTGTGCTTGTGACTGGTCTTTTTGTGAAGGTAGATTCTATTATCCTTACTTCTTGGATCCTATCTGATATCTAGCTTGCTATCCAATGTTCAAATGGGGCATTGTGTCAAATGCTTTGGCCATTTTGCCCTCATGCATTGCCTTGTTGACATTCTCAAAGAAGTCCACAGATTGAGAAGGCATGCTATTCTGTTGGCAAAACTGAGGTGATTGACCTTCCCAAAGAAGACTACCAGGCTGAGTAGGCATGATCTTCTATTGATAAAATCATACTGGATTGTATCCAGAGTCTGAAGGTTTCCCACTTCATTATTTATCATTTTCATGATCATTTTTTCATGGCTTTGAAATGGGACTAGTCAAACTTATGGGTCTGTAGTTTCTGGGATCCACAGCTCACCCATCCTTTTGCAGAGGGGTCTCTGTTACAGTTCTCCATTTGTATGGCACAAAGCCTGACTGGGCGCTATGGTTGAAAAGTGACTCCTGTGGTCCTGATAGGTTGTGCTTCATGATATTTAGGAGATATACTGGAATATTAACAGGGCCCACTGAGGTAGTGTTCTTGACCTTGGAAAGTACATCTAGGACCTATTCCCTAGTGATAGCTGGGGGTTTATTTTTGATGGCAATTAATGAGGTGTGGTCAGGGGGAAGAGGGGGTAAAATTGGAGTTGAGTTTGACAGCCAGTAAATTTGCTAAATCTTCTGTCTCCATCTACTATTAGTTCTGTAAATTGCTATACACTGCCTTTGAGGTTGTGGATATAGCTAAAGAAAGTCTTATGGTTTTCCTTGATTTGGGAGGCTATTCTTACCTCAGACTTGACTTTGGCAAACTTAATTTGTCTTCTATTTTGTTTGGCTAGATTGATGAGAGACATTTTATCCAGTTAGGCAATGCATTTCCTAACTTTTCCCATGATTTTCTTCTTTTTGTTGCATAAATTTATGTTAGGATTCCACCAGGCTCCCTATTATGCTGTTGCAGACGCATGTTGTCGAATGCGTCTTTGTCAAACTGTAAAGTGCGAAAAGACAATAGTGAAGGGGCTTTTCAGCGAATTCTTTCCTTGGGAAAGAATTAGTTTAGCCTCTTTCGCTACTTTGCCTTTTTGGCACTGTAGTGTGATCTCGGAGTTTATATATTTAAGTAGGGGGGTGTGGGGGCAAAGCCCTCCACATTATGTAATGTTTTACAGGTTTTTTTTGTTTCAGAAGAAAAAAATAGCTGTTCTGAGGTGTCGATTATGTGTTGTTCGCTTTTCTGAGCATGCAATGTTGTAATATAGACCCATTCCACCACGGTGGCTTGTTTTTTTTTTTGTTTTTTTCTCTGAGCTTATTCCTGGTGGTAACAGCTGCCTCAATGCTTCTATTAACATGATAGTACAGAGTTTCTGTGAACTGTTCCACATAGGCATCTGTGTTTTCAGGATTTGCTGGGGGGTTGAAATATTGTCAAGTTATCACTTAATAATGGAAGTTTGTCCCAGAATAGTTCCAAATTGCTACAGTGTTAGCTGAGGTCATGTGTTTTATTTTTATTTTGAAGGAGAAAACTTTATGGTCTGACTCACCAGACATGATGTTACACTGAGGAAAAATGACTATTGCATGGATTTCTG
>NC_056727.1:840681558-840714343 GCF_019279795.1 Protopterus annectens | reverse complement strand
AGGGCTGCATTTTACATGAGCTCCAAGAAGAACTGAACCCTCACTTAAAATCACTATTCAGTCTCAGCCTTACAACAGGATATGTACCCAAAGAATGGCGTACTGCAACATTGGTCCCACTCCATAAAGGTGGTGCCACAACAGACCCCGGAAACTATCGCCCTATAAGCCTAACTAGCATGGTCTGCAAAGCTATGGAGCATATCATCATGGAACTCATAAACAAAGACATTGGGAACCTTCAAACACTGGATCCTACCTAATTCGGCTTTGTTAAGGGCAGATCTTGCCTCTTGAACCTGGTCGATTTCTTTGAAACAGTCACCAAGGCAATAGACGAAGGGAAGGTAGTCCACACAGCCTACCTTGACCTTGCAAAATCCTTCAACACAATACCCCACTCGGGCATCATAAATAAGCTCACCAACTTAAATATCAACCCCTATGTCACAAGATGGGTTGCAAACTGGCTTAGGGATAGAACCCACATGGTCAGAATTGCAGGTGCCATGTCAGACTCTAAACCAGTTACAAGTGGCATCCCACAAGGCTCAGTCCTGGGACCTCTCTTGTTCGGCATATATTTCTCTGATGTACTGGCTAACACAGGAGGACTATGGCTGACAAAGTTTGCAAATGACTGCAAACTGGGGGCCATAATCGACTCGCCGGCTGACACAAGCATCCTCCAAAAAGGTCTCACAGAGATGGATAACTGGTGCCAGAGCCATGGCCTAAAGCTAAATGTGAAAAAGTGCATAGTCATCCCCTTTGGGAAAAACAAAGTGCCCACAAATTACCACATAGGTGGTAATCCATTAAGTACGGAAGAAGTAATTAGGGATTTGGGGACCCATGTAGATTGCAATCTCTCCTTTGACAATCACATTGCCAAAGTTGTTAGAAAGACATTCCATATAGCCCACCTTATCATGAAGGGGTTCACATCTAGATCAAGAGAGGTCATTGTGCCCCTCTCCTCATCACTTATCAGGCCAAAAATTGAATACAATGCCCCATTTGGGATGTACCATACCTGACACCTGCTACAACTAGAAAGACCCCAAAAGTACCTCACCAAGAGGATCAAGGGACTCAAACAGATGCCCTACGCAGTTAGGCTAAAGAAACTCCAGCTCTACTCAGTTGCTTACCGCCTACTCAGAGGCGACCTGTGCCTGACGTATAAAGCCATGTCCAACCCAGAATTAATGGACATGCTCCACCTCAAGAAATCCAAATCCATTCATCAAACAGTTACTAAATCACCTACTAAGCTACAATCTCCTAGCTAATTGCCAACATGGGTTTCGACCATACCATAGTACTAGCACAGCCTTACTATCCTTCATCGACTCAATTAACAAAAACCGCAACAATAATACTCCTTCTTCAGCATTCTTCGTAGACCTGTCCAAAGCCTTTGACATGGTCAATCACCAACTTCTCCTCCATCATTTAAAGTCCCTCTCTCTAGATAATCCTGCCTTAAGCTGGTTCACATCCTATCTAGAAAACCAAAAACAGGCAGTTCTGTGGGATAACCAACTCTCTGATCTCCTCCCCACCTCTATAGGTGTCCCTCAGGGCTCTATCTTAGGTCCTCTACTGTTCTCCATTTTTATAAATGAACTTCATCTAGCTACTCCACTAACAACTTGCATTCAATATGCAGATGACACTACTATCATTTGCTCAGCCTCAACACAGACAGAACTTCACTCTCTCACACAAAAAACCTTCACAACTATAGAGCAATGGTTCTCTAATCATTGTCTTCTCCTCAACCCCAAGAAAACCAAACTCCTGCTCTTTCCACCCACCCACATGTCTTCCTCTATCAATTTTACACTTACATCCAATAATGGGACCATTATCTCTCCTGACCAGACAACAAAACTCTTGGGTATTACTATTGACAATCAATTAAGATTTGACAACTATATTAACTTTACAATAAAATCTACTAACAGAAAACTAGGCTCTCTCTACAGAATCAAATCTTTTCTTACTCCTGAAGCCAGAACTACAATAGCTAGAACCCACTTAATCTCAACCCTATTATACGCTTCCTCTATATACACTAATCTTTCTAAGCATAATCTTAACAAACTAGCTACATCATATAACAACATTGCCAGATTTGCTACTGCCTCTCCATATAGAACTCATCATTGTTTAAATCTTAAAAAACTAGGGTGGCTGGAATTACCCCACCTTATACAATACTATCAACTCACTATTGCCCATAATGCCCTTCATCACCCCGACAACACTCCAATACTCTCCACCCTCATAAAACCCTATAACAATCGGAAGTACCTACGCTCCTCTAACAAAATACTGATCCTAACTTCCCTATCTAAAAACTCAGCAGGTGACTCCACATTTTCCAACTCAGTTGGCAAAATATGGAACCAGCTACCACAAGACCTCACAACCCTAACTTCACTCCCCCTATTTCAAACTAAACTAAAAATCTTCCTAACCAACCACTGGCTATGCTCATGCAATAACCCTGGTTAGCCATTTTCTTTTTTTCTTCTATTTTATCTGATTCCTTAACTCCCTTTCTTTTTCTTCTTAACTACAAACTGCAACAGAGTATCTAAGTTCATCATTTTTACTTTTTTTTTTTTTTTTACCCTGCTAAGCCTCATATTGTATTCAAATGTCTATACAACCTGTTGTAGGGTTAAAGCATATGTTTTTCCTATTATTATATATTCATGTATATCTTTATATTGTTAAGTAGTACGTACAGGAGCTTTTCTCCCCGGGCCTCCACTGAAAATTGACATGTATCCAGTTGGACTAGCCCGGTTAACAAATGTAAAATAAAATAAAATAAAATAAATAAATCAGAGCTACACGCTCCAGTGACTTAAACCTCAGCACAGAAATAAATAGAACATGCTGGAGGGACAGATTCATATCCCAGAGGCTCCCCTCACTCTGGAACAAAATCCCAGTCCAAGTTAGACAGAGCCCCTCAATGACCCTCTTCAAGAAGAATCTTGACGTTTGGATGTGAGATCGTAAATTTACCCCTGGGATCTCTTCTGTGTCACTGCTAGACAGAGGCACGGTAAACTAACCTTAAATGAGCTATCTTCTGTGACCTACTATACAGAGGCACAGTCAACTAATCTAAAAAGGGTGGCAAAAGCCAAACACACTCTGGCTAGGCTTGTAAATACCCTAGGGCAGATAGCGTAGTATCAACCTATGAACCTATGAACCTAAGAGTTCTGGTCACAGGTGCTTAATTCCCAAGGGTGGGAAGCAGATGCTGTTTTGCACATGTAGAACTGAAGTCTTGAGGTATAAATGGAAGAGGAAAGGGATGAAGAAAAGTGGTTGGGAGAAGAAGGATAACAAAAGAGGAAAAGGGAATGAAGAGAAAGAAGAAGTGACAAGCTTGAATCAGTGTGAGTGAAAGAGGGATGAAATAAAAGGTACATTTGTTAATGTGATGGGAGGAGGAAAGAGAAAAGGAAAGGAAAAGAGAAATAATAACTTGGAAATTGGGAGGTGGAGTCCAAACAACAAACATGATCAAAAGCCGAAAACAATAAATGAAAAGTAATTGCACCATCAGTGAAAGTAAAACCCAAACTTTATTGTGTACACTTAAAACAATCAGTTAAGCACTTCCGTCCAAATATTATTAGACTTCTTCAGAGCAAAACATCAACTTTAACCCGCATTTTTTATACCTATCAAAGGAGCCTAATGATTAATTAATTAAACTTGAATCAATTATCTTAAATTGACCCTACACATGTTAAACCTCTATGAAATACATACACGTGTTTTACAATGTCACCTTAAAATGTAAATGCAGTTAAAATAATCCCCCGGATTCATGAAGCTCGGCGCAAGGCCGGTGTAAGGCTTGTGCCGGCAGTGCAGTGTATAACCGGCGTAGCAGCGCCACATGCATAGTAATGAGCGTGCGCCGCAACCACAACCACGTGCAGAGGGCACGTGCGTGAGCCCAAGTAGGATGCACCCGTAGGCGTGGCCAAGCCGGCAGGCGAGGAGCAACCTAAAGTGCTGACTGTCACAGGCCGCCTGCAATAGTAACCGCACCAACCAGTGTCCGTGGATAATGAAACGTACGCAGAGTATGCAACATAGTACCCGTCCACACAAAATGGAGAACCAAACATTAATCCACGAAGTCCAAATTGTACCCGTCCAAGGAACAAAGGATACGCGTAATACCGTGTCCATCACGCAATGCACTGTCAGCAGGCATACCCAGTGAAGGTGTACTGCATCATGTCAGCGCGCCGCACCTACACACGAGTAGCCCCATGGGCATGGTCACCAGCAGTCCCACAGTGGTAGTGAGAGTACACAGCTGGGCAGTCGTGTCTATATAACAACCAGAAAGAAACCAGATACCCTAAACACAGACAAACATGTGCATAGCAACATGTGCTAGACCCAGCAACGTACCCATCGCATACACATAGGATGGCGTATGCCGAAGCGGAATATCCAGAAGCAGAACCCATGCATGCAAATGTAATACACAACAGCCCCGTCATAGCACGTAACCCGCACCCATGTACGACCGTCCACCCAATCCAGCTAGCAGCCTTGCGCAGCTGCACACCTACACACAGTGGGTATACCCCAAATGTAGTAGGAAGTATTGTCCTAGGCAGTGACACGCGTGCAAATATGTACCCCACATGTCAACATCCCACCCCAGGTACTGATATCCAAATGGCAGCATGTGAATGTGTCGGCAGAATGCATACATCCCGCATGTGGTACGGACCTGTCGAAACCCCATAGGTGTTCACACGCCACGGTGTCCATAACTGTACACATCTGGACAAAGCAGTATGTGCAGCCACTGTACCGATGATTAGCTATGCAGACATGTCAAACACAAGACATAGGGTGGAACATCCGCCCACCAAGCAGGTCACCCCAGCAGGGTGCCACATGCACAGAAGGTGAAGGTGGGACATCACACGTAGATATTTGTGGTGCCGTATGGCCAAACACCCATGGCCAATGCAAAGGATTGAATAACAAGTATATGCCCGGATGAATGGGTATGTCATAGCATGGGAATAGCCTAAGCTATCCAACATAATAGCCATGCGTACCAGATACAAAATGCCAGTAACACGCAGTAGTAATGCAGGAAGGCATACACGACTGTGGCAATATCACAGGACATATGGCACGTGTCAAGTGTCAACGCAGGACACAAATGTCCAGGATGGGGCCTCCTGCAAAGAGGAACACGTGCCAACCCCACCCCCCACTGACGTATCGGCAGTAGAAACACAACCCAAACACACACCAACACCACCATCCAACCCACGATAGCAACGGAGGCCGGACAAAGACCACCATGATGCGTGCACAAACAGGGACACAGGTAACCATTGCTCCGACAACCCCCCACAGGCCACCGAATAATAGTATGGACATACGCATGTAATGCTGCGAAGGATGTGTGGTAGTCCTCAGTATCACAGAGGTAGGTACACAGATACACTGTAACCAACCGTGACATATGTGCACTGTACACAGCATACCTGCAGGTAATACATAGTTCAATCATGTGCCACATAAATATCCACGTATAAATGAGGACAGGGGATAGACAAGTGTGAATGGGACAAACGCAGAACATGGCATATGTATGATAACCGGCACCACCCACAGCATTGTATGCCAATAGCAGAAGCTATTGTCGGTTGTCCAAACACACGTGTCTGTACACACGGAATACCATAGCAATAACCCACGCCCGGATGTGGATAATGTTGGATATACCCACGGTAGACGTGGTGCAGTCCTGAGGCCGATGCCCGAGGGACCACACAAAGGCAACCGTGGGTAAATACAGCAGTACCCACACCCAGACGTGGGTCATTGCTAGTATGCCATATCATCTACGGAAAGAAACTATAAATTCCCAGACATAATGGCACAGCATAATGCCTGTCCGCCGCCCATCCGCAGATATATGGCACCCGCGGCGGTGTGGACGTACTGCGCGAGATGTCCGTTGCCAATGTCGACACTGTCTCGCTATGTGAAACAAAGTCAACATAGCAATTCAATACAAAACAGTGACGGAGAGCACGATGTCCCCGTTGCTGTGCTGTACAACCTGTTCCGCCATGTTAAATGTGTGTAGCAGAGCAGGACTGCCCCAAAGTAAGCAACGGATATGTCCGTGGCTCAGTTAAAGCTGGCACGCAATGTTAAATCCATGTAACATAGCGAGACAGGTTATAAATACCGAGGTATACTAATGGAAATAGGTCCAGTCGACCAGACCGTGTGCCATTACTATAACACGATCTACAACGGGCACGCCGGCCAATCAGCGTTCACGGTTAGGAATAATGGGGGGGTTATGGTATCATAGACACGGACAAACCGTGCCCATGTGACTCGTCTGACATTCGTACATGGTCAGGGCAGTTCCGTACACTAGGCGGACAAGACCAAACCCAAAGCACCACAGGAACACCCTGACAATCGAAGGCCTGTATGCATTGGGGCTATAAGCCCCCGTGATCCGAATATCCCTGTGGTCATGACATATGCAGCCTGGGCCATGAGCAGTAGGGAATAGGGAATGTGTAACATGTAGTACCGCACTTTTCCCAGCAGGAGAATGGATGCCTGTGACGTACGTGAGTGCGGGGGGGGGTGGGGGATATGTTAATGTAGCTATGTACCATGGGTATGCATATAAATGAGACAGAACAGCAAACGTGTAGTGGTCACAGCAACCGGCAAACGTGAATGCAGTCCCGTTTGAATTACGACTATAGAACATATAAATGTGAACGTGTACGTAATGCGTCTGTGCCGCAAAGACAGTTACATGTGTAAAGGTGAAAGTGTGTTCCGCACACGTCCGTCAACTGGATCAGAGATATGTTACCGGAACAGTCACAACTAATACAGACCACGTAACCACACGGACCCAGTAAACATATGTAACCAGAATATGGATAAGCATGTGCGCCTGCGCGCAACCCACAATTAGGAAATGCAAGTGCGCCTGTGCGTGTGTGATCCGCTCACAGCAGGGAAAGTTAATGCTGTGTCCTCCACGTTAGTTATACATGTCTCAAAACTGTCAGCCTCTGAAAGTATGGAACCGGACAATGCCATGCAAAGTACAGGTACAAATAGTGAGAAACACATGCTACGTGATAAGACAAACATAGAATGTGGATAGAATAACGTGTGTTAGTAGCAGGGATTGACGACGATTATGCATCTGTAACCCGACCCACTTGTCAGAAGGTGCCACCGTACGAATTGTGTTATGTTGGTTCACACTTGTTGACCGGGCTAGGCTAGCTGGATATATGTCCAGTGTCAGCAGAGGCCCGTGGAGAAATGCTCCACACACAATAATAGCACAACATACCAAAGTACTCATATATGTAACCAAAAAAGAACAACAATAGAAAGTGTCCTGAAAGGACTGGTTACATACAGATTCCAGACGACAGAGACATATATGGCCAGTGGAAGCACGTCATAATTACGGAATCAGGTCTCTATAGAATCAAGTAAGTCTCACATGACATGCCAGCGAATTGCCAGATAGACACAGGTCAATGTAACACACAGCAAGATAAAGTGCCAACCAGCCGTACACCCTGCCAGAACCTGTACAGTGGAAAGGTATGGTATGGTAATAGATGTGTGTACACAGGTAATCCACAGACAGTAACAAAGCAAGATATGAAACGAGGGGTTCACATGTATATATGTACACACAACAGTCCGACGGCCCGTATATATGACACATGGATATAGATATGCCAAGTAATACATAATATGGGTAGTCAAACAGACATCCGCAAACGGGGAACATACAGCAGCAGTCAAAACCACTGGCCAGATGGTGACAGTTCAGCAAGTTCTACACTTTACAGATGCACACTGGTGTCCAGTGTAGGACTCCAAAAATTGCTCCATTTGCAACCCCTGCTGCGATCGACGCAAAAGAAGTGACAGCCGCGACTACGGAACAGCTAGACATATGCACCAAAAGCATGTTTAAGGTTGATGACACGTGTCCAGGAAATGCAGGACATATGAACAGAAATCCCCAGATTGGCGAGTCCATAGAAGTGCGTCCACATCCCAGTACTGCACACATTAAGCATGTGTAATGTGTACCGTCGAGGGTTGCAGCCATGGGAACCTGGGTATGCAGAAATGGGCCTCGGTGTTGTTTGGCAGAGAATCCGTTGGCCCGCCCCGTGGGAGGGATGTGGGTATAGCACATGCCTTAATCCCCACTAATGGTGCAAAGCATCCACCAGATAATGCGGAAAGCAGGTGTGAAATGTGTACAGCCCTATATCAGTGTCCAGTAGGTGATTCCCATGGATGGACACGCGTACGACCAAGATGGCACCAATAACTGGAAATCTGGCGGAATTACACAGCTGCAGTAAGGCATAGCACAGGAAATACAGATAGGGACTACATTAGAAATTCCCCATACAAAGTCAGACCATCGTGCGAACACCGGCGTACATAGCTCTCAATCTGCCATCACCAAAATGGGGATCACTCGCCTCCATAATGCGGAACAAATGGGCGACCTGTGGAACACATACCAATGGCTCACTAACAACTTCAACTAGGAAGGTCATAGGATGGTTAAACTATGCCATTCCCACTTATAAAGAAGATCCTTTAATGAATTAATATGATGAATGTCAATTGACCATGGATCTCACCTAAACCACACCTAACACTGAATGTGTAACAGACCCTTTCAATGTGGAACTTTGAGGGATTCCGAGGAGCATGACCCATTAAAGACCCCAAATGAGGTACGTCCCTCATAACCAGGTACACTGGAGAGGTATGCTGGCGTAGCCATGAATACGGATGTTATGAGTGTCACTACTCATGCAATGGAAATAGCACTCCCTATCACCCACCGCACAGTCTGGAATGCCTAGGCAGCAATCAGCTAGGAAGGCACAGCACTATGCAAAACGTAACAAGGGCAATGGCCGAACGTCAGGGTGTTTACACATAATGACAACAGGTCAGGGTATGCAGGGGCTACCTGTCCAGAATATATGTACTGAACCGGTGATCCTAGGTGGACAGGTGGGAAGAAAGACAGCAGGACAAATGTGCAAACATGCATATGTCCTACCCCGGTAACTGTGAATGACAATGAATGCCCCGCGAAGGTCAATGTGGAAGGTAAGCAGACACAAAGGTGACGTGTCCCCCAGGGTGCCATGAAGTGTCAACATTACAAATGTCAGGCCCCCATAGCCATACGTGAGCCCCGCCACCGACGGGAAGCGCAAATGCGACGCACACATATGGTACAGGAAAGAACAAGTAGTGTGGATAAGCAGATGTAGACCTGTGTGAGGAACACAACTGTCTGCGTGGGTGTGCCGTGCAAATGCAAAGTAATGCCATGTGGTCTGTCATGCCGCCACACACTGTGTGTGTATTGTAGGCAGACAGTAGGCATGTTGTAGTAGTCACATACCCTGCAACTGCACAGATGTACGCAGACTGAGTAGAAGTCTGCCTCATATGTTCGCTGTGTTCCACGTAACAGTAGCAGTCCGGCACCCACATGATAACTGACGACAGGACACAACGAAAAACATGCGAGGAAGACACCACATCGGACGGAAATGCCATACGCATGCATAACATATCACTGTGCCCACTATCAATGTTTCTAAGAGAAACATGACATGACTGGCCACGAGTGTCCCACTATCTCCTAAGGCCGTGTCCAGATATACGTCCCCTGAGGTGGAGTGTTATGAACAGACACAGATACATGTGTGTGGAAACACTAGGATCCACTTCAAAATGATGGGATGTGCTCATAGCCGGCCTTAGGCATAGGCCAACCCGGCGACTGCCTAGGGCACCGCTCTAGCAGGGCCACCTTTCCGGTATTTATGTCATGTAGGTACACCAGGATGGGGGCACCATGTGTTGTGGTGGGGGGCGCCATGGAGCCCTATCGCCTAGGGCAGCGGTTGACCTAAGGCCGCTCCCGTGCTGCCATAGGAGGGGTAGTACGGTCCGCAGGTATGTGCTGAAGTGCACATGAAACAGCGGTCTACAAGGATTACCCATAGTGGCGACACCTGCACAGACGGTTATAGCGGGACATACACACGACCATGCACACAGCTCAGATAGACATACACACACCATAAACAGACAATGATACACAAGGTCTATGGTGTGTACGAGTACAGTGACAGTACAGCAAGGATAGCTGTCTGCCAAGATATACAGCAGATGTCTTTAGGGCGTGCTGGAATACGGACATTGCATGGACAATGAGTGGATATGCATCGTACCACAGTTCTATGTGTCAGCCGTGCAAATATGCGATACATGGGACAGACAGCTGTCCATGCAAGAGCAGCGCTATGGGCATAACATATGTATGTATATATACATCGAGAGAGATACAGGCGGACACATGTGGCAAGGCCGGGAGTGGAACGTACACAGCACTACCCCATCACACCACAGCAGGGCGCATGTGGAGAACACGCTACGGATGTCGCCAACCACAGCAGGCACACAGGCAGTCCACTAGCCGCATCTCAACATCCACAAACACAGAGATGTTGGCAGGATATAAGTGTTCTGCGGAACGTCTAAAACCATAACCTATGAACCCATGCGGCTGGGAGCATAGACACACACACACAGCTGGCAGGCATGGGGATTGACATTACCCCCAACTACCCAACCGCACGACAGTATGACACAGGTATGGAATGTGCTACGTGGACCACTGAACACAGCACCGTCAGAGGCATACGTCTAGGTGGGTGACATCATCCGTAAAGGAATAGACGCCAATAGCCAAGGTATGTGTTGCGAAGCGTCTAAAAGCATTACTATCTCCAGGGGCAGCTGGGAACACACACACCACAAACACACACGGGGAAGGGCCGGGAGTTGAACCTACACCTACCTACATGAACACACTACAGCATGATGCATTTACAGAACGCGCTACCGAGATTACTGAGCACAAAGCTGTCAGAGGCATACTTCTAGGCGGGTGACATCATCCGTAAAGGAATAGACGCCAATAGCCAAGGTATGTGTTGCGAAGCGTCTAAAAGCATTACTATCTCCAGAGGCAGCTGGGAACACACACACACACACACACACACAAACACACACACGGGGAAGGGCCGGGAATTGAACCTACGCCTATCTACATGAACACACTACAGCATGATGCATTTACAGAATGCGCTACCCAGATTACTGAGCACAAAGCTGTCAGAGGCATACTTCTAGGTGGGTGACATCATCCGTAAAGGAATAGACGCCGATAGCCAAGGTATGTGTTGCGAAGCATCTAAAAGCATTACTATCTCCAGGGGCAGCTGGAAACACACACACACACACACATGGGGAAGGGCCGGGAGTTGAACCTATGCCTACCTACATGAACACACTACAGCATGATGCATTTACAGAACGCGCTACCGAGATTACTGAGCACAGCACTGTCAAGAGGCATACTCCTAGGTGGGTGATATCATCTGCAGAGGCAAGGCAGCCAATAGGGAATGAAGACAGAGTGCGCAGTCACACAGCATGTCACTATCCCAAGGTGGGCGTACAGTAACACGGTAGTGCTGCACTCGGGAATACCAACTAACTACGGAGCACAACATCACGACATGGATACGGGATGCACCACAGACAGTATACCCTATGAGAGAGCAACTGGCGTGCATGATGTAGGCAGCCATTGTGGCATATCAACCACATATGACTCACCTGGACGGCCACCATGGCTATGCAGGATGTCATTGGCCATGGCTACACACCTAGTAGCAGACGTCTGTGCCGACTGTACTGTGTTCCCACAAATGGCGTACTGGGCATGCCCTCACACCTAGCGGTCACCAAGGGGAAACATACATGCACACGGGGTATCTTCACAGATGGGCGTGGTGTGCACTGTACTGTGTGTTCATCTACACAGCTGCTTACTGGGCATGCTCACACACTTAGCATTTGCAGAGTGCAGACATGCATACACATGGGGTGGAATCATGGAAGGGCAGAGTGTGGACTGTCGTGTGTGTCCACATATACAACAGCAACCCGGGCATGCTCACACACTTGGCGGTTGCAAAGGGGGAACATACATGCACACGGGGTATCTTCACAGACGGGCGCGGTGTGCACTGTACTGTGTGTCCATCTACACAGCTGCTTACTGGGCATGCTCACACACTTAGCATTTGCAGAGTGCAGACATGCATACACATGGGGTGGAATCATGGAAGGGCAGAGTGTGGACCATCATGTGTGTCCACCTACACAACAGCAACCCGGGCATGCTCACACACTTGGCGGTTGCAAAGGGGGAACATACATGCACACGGGGTATCTTCACAGACGGGCGCGGTGTGCACTGTACTGTGTGTCCATCTACACAGCTGCTTACTGGGCATGCTCACACACTTAGCATTTGCAGAGTGCAGACATGCATACACATGGGGTGGAATCATGGAAGGGCAGAGTGTGGACCGTCGTGTGTCCACCTACACAACAGCAACCCGGGCATGCTCACACACTTAGTATGTGCTACGCGCCATCCGGCATGCAGACGGAGTGTACACACTGCAAGTCACGGCCAGGTAAACCCGTCCACATGCACAGGGTGGACACACATGCAGTTACACGTACACACACAGATGACATCACAGGCGTCACGGGTGCAGGCCGAACATGTACACACTGCAGTGAACACTGTAGCTGCCATGCCAGCACCATGCCATCGGTGCAGCAGTATGCCTCACGGTCCAGCAAAAGCATGTGACATATGTCCACAGGTCTGTATAGCGGTGTACACCAGTCATGCAGAGTACACATGTACTATCAATGATCCCACATGTGTGATGTAGTCCACCCATATCAGTATACATAGACAGGCATGCTCCACACATACCACGGCCCTGACACCGATATGACACATGACTGCTGCTGTACCACAGTGAACCAACGTCCGGATATGTCATATAAGTGATTGTCTGACTGTGTGCATGGACTGCACACAGGACACATACGAAGCCTGTGATGTACCACATGCATAACATTGGCGTACGTGGTAATACACACATGAATGGAAGGTGGACACATGTCTGTGGTATGCTCCCACTACAGGGTGTAGCGATGTTGACTGGGACACATACCCTTGTACAGTTCGCCTGTGACAGCTGTGATACCATACCACAGTCCATGTTCAATGTATGTCGACACACATGTCACAACTTAGCAATGCATACACACATGGCAACAGGGGATACATGTGACACGTGTACCGTGCATGGTGCAGCCATGCATGTGCGGTGGCCGATGTCCATAACATAGTTGCAACTCCCTACCACATGCATACCCATCATGGGGGCCGTTATATGGTGGCATAGTAACAGCACGCATGGCGGTATGTGTGTACATCATGTGTTTAAACACCTGTCCACATGAATGTGTGCAGGTGGTGGTCACAGGTGTGTCACACACCATCCTACCCTGCCATGTGCATACAGTATGCTATGTCGCCGTTACATGACAGTGCTGCCATAATGCATACCCATCGGTCAGGTGTCATCGACCGTATGTCACATGGCTACTGTAACACCTACCACCTCCCAAGTTCATATATCGGCACATCTGCCGGATACAGTGTTGGTACGCATAATGCACTACATACCGCTTCATGCCTGCACATGTCTCATATGGTGGGTGTGGCATTCCCAGCACCGACATGTGTGCAGGAATGTGTGCCCATGTATGCCACATATCAGGGGACTATGTCCCACGTGCCACACATCACTGTACACCATAGTAGAGATCTGTACATACCTCAGTGTGGGGTGCATGGATGTGGATGGTGCAGTACATGCAACACGTCATCTCTCCATGTAGACATGTGTGGTCACCACCATGTGAGTGTGTCAACATGTTTGTATGTCTGCTGCCTGGTGTGAGGGTGTATGCAGATATAGTGTTGTGAACGGACACTAACCACACAGGGTGACCATCCTGTACTGGTGCTGCATTGCACGACCCTGTCAATGCCATAGGTGTGAGCCATACTGGCCACCTGTGCAAGTCCGCCCCCTGTGACATGGCGTGTGGGTGCATTGTATTGTGAGGGTGCTGACCACACAGGCAGGTATCCCCATCTGCACACTATGGGGTGTGCACCATAGTGGTGTACACCCCACGATTGCGGCCATATTCCTGTACCGGTACAGCATCCTACTGCTGCACAGCATGCACCACAGCTGACAGGTGACACCTGAGGTCAGTGGCCAGCACGCAGTGTACGACACCTGCACAATGTCACCATACCTGTACTGTGTCATGCCATGTGTGTGATGTCTCTGTCCACCGTAGCCTGTGGCACCGACCACAGGCGTCAGGTGCAGTATATGTGTGGACATGTGTGTCATGTACTGTGTAAACAACGTTAAACTATGTCTGGCTCCGTGCTCCGCAGGTTTTCCCTTAGAACTTCTCTACTTGCAATCTAAACTGTCTGTTCTCTATCACCAAAGCTCAGCACTTGCTCCTAAAGTATTCTTATATAGGTAAAGTACATATATACTAGACGGAGTACTACACTAGCCTAGAATCCCCTTGAGTACCCACTTCCCTATAGGTCCCTTCTGACCCAGTTACACAGCAAATGCATTCACGTTCTCTGGCATGTCGAAGGGTCAATTGCTAGCGACCTCTCCTGTTCAGCTGGTGAATCTGGGCATCCTGAGGCAATGTTACAATTGCCTCATGTACACAGACAACCCGCACCTTCCCCCACAAAACAAAATACATGTGAGAGATGCAACTATATAGCCAAACAGGAGGCTGAGCTCTCTCAACTCAGGACCGGCAAGACCAGACGGGGGAGAAGGACACCACGCACACCACATACCCAGTGTCACATAGAACTATCACAACTGCAAAACAAACACATAAACACACAAAGACATACTCGGAGGCACTGTTCAAACATATACCAAACCCACTGAGGCCTCCAAAGCAGACACCCAAGCAACTGCCTCCACAAGACATAGGACATGCAACACATAGTTCTCAACATCAGTGTGCTAAACAGTCACAGCCCTTAAGGCCACACACAATGCCAGACACACTTGTAATAGGTGACGCCATAGTCAGACACACCGACGTCCCATCCACCAGACTGAACAAGGGAATGATCACAGTAGGCTGTCTGTCGGGCGCTGGAATCCGCCACATAACACAAGCACTCAGGTCACTCCGCAGCATGTACAAGTATGACGCTGTCATTGTCCATGCCGGTGTCAACGACCGGAGACATACCTCCCTGGGCTACATGAAAGGAGACATAGAGGGGCTCTCAGATTATGTAGCCCAGGCCGGCATGACCCTGACCCTGAGCAGTATCCTACCCTCATCAAGAATGATGTCACAATACAGAATCAGAATGATCATCTGTAATAATTGGCCTAATTACTGGTGTCAGTCTGTGGGGGTCCAATGTCTTCTTGCCTGGGATGACATGCTTGACACGCCACGCTCCTTCGCAAGGGGCGGCTTGCACCTGTCACCCCTGGGCTTCCGGATATTGGCAAAGGCTCCTGCCACCCCCATAGTGCCCACTTCAGGCAAGGCTCAAATGATAAACCTACCGCCCTAGACTACAAACCTGGAAAGAACTAAGGGTAATACTGCTCAATGCCAGTAGTCTAAGCCCAAGCTGCACGCCCTCAAAATCCCTCCTCAGTATGGAGGACATCGATGTCAGTGCTGTGACTGAAACCTGGTTCAGGGCTCCTGAGAGCACCCCAGCACTATCAGGTCATACCTCATATCACGCGTTCAGGACCCACATCCGGACCGAACCATGAAGGAGGGGGAGTCTCCATTTGCATGAAGGATACCCACACCTCCAGGTTGGCGGCAATGCACGTAGCAGCGGAGACCATCCAGGTGCAATTAACCATGGGTAGAACTGCCCTACAGTTTGTAGCATGCTACAGACCACCCTCCCAATCCCAGGATACACACACAGCCTTCCTGAAGACACTGGGGAGTATGAATGCTCTCCAAACACCATCATATTGGGTGACATCAACTACCCATACATAGACCGGGAACATTACCCAGGACCCAACACCCTAGACCAAAGGTTCCAGGTGTTCATACACCCGAATGCTATGGAACAACTACGCACCATACCCACAAGAGGAGGAACTATACTAGTCCTGATCATCACACATGGGGACGACATGCTCCACACAGGATGTATATCCCTCAACGGTGAGGTCAGACCATATAGTAATCTCACTGGAGATCCGCATCCCGCCCCCAACACCGGCAAAGGAGACCACAGTGAAGAACCTCTCCACAGCAAACCCCACACGTCATAAGACTGGAGTGGTACCCTACAAGGCCTCAGAGCCAGTGGAAAACACAGGCCACGCTGCTGAAACCCTTACAAATGCCTTCTACGAGCACCCCCCAGGAATGTATGTATCAAGCAATCCCTAATAACATCAGGACCTTGTCCACCAAAGGCAGGCACACAGTCTGGTGGACCCCAGCCATAAACAAACCCTACAACAAGAGGAGAAAGCTACTACATGACAGAGCAATATCACTAACAGGGAAGGCATCACTGATCAATACTGGCAGTAAAATACGATGACTCATACAATCATCCAAGACCGCCTGTGGGAGAGGACTCGTGAAAGACACAAAAGACAACCATAAGGCCTTCCTTAGCTATGGTAGAAACATGGGTGGAAGCTCACAGTTATGCTCGGAATTAGTCCAGAATGGTACAATGATCACTGAACCCACAGACATTGCCAACATACTGGCAGACAGGTTCCGTGCATATATCTACCCTCCCCCCAAGAGGGGAGGTATCTATCCCACCAGAGTCTAGCCTCCCAAACATTTCAGATGCCCAGGTGAGAGCTGCTCTCTCTGAAGTGGAAAACACAGCATCAATGGGACCGGATGGTGTCCCTGGCTGTGTGCTACCCAACCTCAATGAGGACCTCAACCCGCACATAAGGCTGCTGTTTAATCTTAGCCTTACTACAGGTTACGTACTCAATGAATGGCGTACGGCAACTGTGGTCCCACTCCACCAAGGCGGTGCTCCTACGGACCCTGGACATCACCGCCCTATAAGCTTGACGAGCCTTGTCTGCAAAGCTATGGAGGGGATCATAATGGAGCCCATACATGAAGACATTGGGGACCTACATATACTGGACCATACCCACGTCGGCTTTGTCAAGGGCAGATCCTGCCTCCTGAACCTGGTTGACCTTTTTGGAAGAGTCACTTAGGCCATTGATGGGGGTAAGTCAGTTCGCACAGACTACTGTGACCTAGCAACAGCTTTCGACCCAAACCCCACGCGGGCATCATAGAAAAGCTCACCAGCGTAGATGTAGAGCCATATGTCACACGATGGGTTGCCAGCCGGATCAAGGACAGAACCCACAGGGTTAGTGTTCCTGGTGCCATGTCAGACTCCAAGCCGGTCCCAAGCGGTGTCCCACGGGGCTCAGTCCTGGGCCCCCTCTTGTTCGGCATTTAACTTCCCGACGTGCAGGCAAACATAGGGGGATTGTGGCAGACAAGGTATGCAGATGACTGCAAACCGGCCACCATAATCGACACCCCATCAGACACAGACATCCACCTGAGGTCTCATAGAAATGGATAACTGGTGCCAGAGCCATGGCCTGAAGCTACATGCCAGGGAAGGTATAGTCCTACCCTTTGGGAAAGACAAGGTAACCCGAATTACCACATAGGTGGTAATCCATTAAACACGGATGACGTGGTCAGGGACCTGGGGACCCAACTTGCCAGTAACCTCTCTTGACACTCACATTGCCAATGTGGTTAGGAAGACATTCCACATTGCCCACCTGGTCATGAAGGGATTCACATCCAGATCAGAGGAGGTCATTGTACCCCTGTACTCTTCACTCACCAGACCAATGATTGGGTACAACGCCCCATTCGGAATGTACCTAACCCGACACCTGCAGCAGTTGGAAGGACCCCAAACATTCCCCAACACAAGGATAACGGGGCTCAAACATATGTCACACGCTGCCCGACTGAGGAAACCCTGGCTCTATACATTCTTATACCGTCTGCTCTGATGTGATCTGTGCCTGACATACAAGGCCATGTCCAACCCGGGTTTCATGGACATGTTCCACCTCATAGGATCCAAACAACCAGAGCCACGAGAGCAACAGACACAAACCTCAACACGGATATGAATAGGACATGCTGGTGGGACAGGTTCATCGCCCAGAGACTCCCTACACCATGGAACAGAATCCCAGCCCTTGTGAGGCAGAGCCCCTCACTGACTCTGTCCAAGAGAAAGCCTGACGTGTGGATGGGAGATTGTAGGTATACCCCGGGAATCATCTCTGTGTCACTGCTGGACAGAGGTACAGCAGACCAATGGGTATAGTATCCTCATCCTAAGGGGTGGTGAAAGCCACACACACTCTGGCTAGGCTTATACATGCCGTAGGGCACATAGCCTAGTATGTACCTATGCACCTATGAACCTATGTAGGTGTCCAGGCAGGTTGCGGGTACATATGGTATGCTGATATTGCCGGATGTGCCTGTGGGTTACCCACAGCTACATGTGGGGGACTGATAACAGTGCTCCCAGTAGGCACATGCGAGTACACCATATGAGGCATACAGGTTAACAGAACCAACATGGTGCTACACATGTAACCGTCACACATACCGTGAACACAGCTCAATGCATGCTGCACCTGCACTACATGGTATGTCTGCTGCATGATGACAGTACACAACCCATGTCACATACGCACCTGTCAGTTTTCATACACAACCACTGCAACATACACATCACATGCTATGCATACACAGGTATCACATACACCTCTCACTATCTTGTCCACCCTGTGCATCAGAATATATTTGCATAACCGTGCACCGATGGTGTGGATGACAGGGATGTGGCAGAGGCTTCATCATATGCACAGGGTGATATGTCTGCCAGGGGAATAGGCTGTACCAATGGATGACATCATGTATGTGTGTAAGGGCCGGTGCGTTTACTGGGCATGACTGTGCAGAATGCATGTGGATGTGGTGGAGCCCTACAGTTGTGTCTGCCGTGTGTGGGTATGTGTGTACACAGTTCAGCCATACGTGATGCCTACACGGGGTATACTTGGCAGCCCCAGACTGTACAGTGCAGGTTGTACAGCTCACTGTGTCCGTCTGCGGCCACGTGACCCGTGTCTGCCTGGGATCACACGGGCACTACCGGGTGGATGTATAGAGTGGCCACTCTCCGATGACACATGTCTGCTGGAACTGTGTCCATACTGGGACCGGCCAGGGCCATGTCCACGTGGCCTGCTCTGTCCTGGTGTGGTCGGTGTAGCACCAGCTGCACTGCTGCTGCTACCGGCACTGTGTAAGTGGGCATGAGAGGTGGCACGCACACGTCGACCTACACTAGGTGGTGTTGCTGGCCTACACCCACGTATCCTACGCCTCACCCCTACCAGGTGTTCCAGCACAGACAGCTCACGCTCGCGGATTGACATGCCTCGGTCGAGGATTCCAACCATCTCACCTAATCACCTATCCAGTACATTAGCAATCTGCTGTTGAGCATTCGACAATGACTGGATGTTGTCATTTAGGGAACGGATTGCGGCCCTCTGCAGCCTCTGCCCTTCTTGGTTCTGCCGTTCAGCACATGCCTGTGCCGCCATTACAGTCTGGAACATGCGTCTGGTGATACCAGCTGCTGCGCCCTGTACAGCAGGTGCATGTCTGCCAGAGGTCCTCCTATGAGCAGCACCAGCCACATGCCTGTGTGGCACATCACCAGTCATTACACTGGCAACATGGTGTGTACGCACACCTTCTGTAGCCACCACACATTCCCGCTCAATTCCAACAGACGCTGACTGTCCTTCCTCTATGGGCAACGGTGATGTAGTATGTGTTGGCATCAGAACCGTGCGCAGGGATGAGGGGGACATAGGTGGGATGGTAACCAATGGCACAGCTTCTGCCCCTGACAACCCTGCCTGTACCTCATGCATATGGTCATCACCGCTAGTATCTGTGGGGACACTAACATCAGATGGACCGCAGGAGGGGAATGCACCTACACCACCTGTGAATACAAAGACATACTGTAAGGTACATTACACACACGCAGACACACACACACACACACACACACACACACACACACACACACACACACACACACACACACGCAGACACACACATGCACGCAGACACACACATGCACGCAGACACACACACACACACACACGCACGCAGACACTCACACACACAGACACACACACGCAGACACACACACACACGCAGACACATCATGCATGTGATATTGCAGATGGCATGCAGCATTCACACACTACAGCACAGGGAATGCAGGCCAGACATTAATAGTGTTAGTATGCATACTGCCCTGGGGTGCACACTACATCAAGCAGGTGTCATATCAGTAGGCATGCAGTACACACATTCATGGTAGTTTGCATGCGTCACCGTGATACACCATGTGGCCACAGACAGGTTAACAGTACACATGGCTGGCGTCACCTTGACATGTAATCCGCCGACATGTGCGATAACATGTGGACATGTGACATTGGTGTCCCGCCACATGCACCGCATCATACTGGGCTTCACAGTACAGCGTTATGTGTACAGGCTACAGATAGAATGCATGTCTAACAAAGATGTCTGTGCAGGTGTGGTTGGTGTGAGCTGTGAACATAGCTATACAGTGGGGAGTACAGGCACTGTGCCACTGCATGGCAACAGGACACATGTATGTTGCTGTGCTATGCATAACATGGACGCATTGCATTGCCATGACTGCAACACAGTCATGCTGTTCCACAGCACGTATATGGTA
This sequence comes from Protopterus annectens, assembly GCF_019279795.1. Classification (NCBI taxonomy): domain Eukaryota; kingdom Metazoa; phylum Chordata; order Ceratodontiformes; family Protopteridae; genus Protopterus; species Protopterus annectens. Next base: position 840,693,291 of record NC_056727.1, on the reverse strand, counting down.
GACATCGGTGACACCTCCGGTGGCTGCAGACAGGCATTCTGGTTGTCTGGTGTACCACATCAAATGTACAGGTGGTCCACTACGGCTATGATCGCACTATGTGTGGACAATGTGCAACGGTGTCTATCCACTTCAGATGTACTGTGTGGCAACATGCCTGTGGCTATCACCCATGGCCATGTGTGTCTGGGTCTTGGACAATTGTGTGTGATGGGCATCGTGTACCCATCCCTGTGGTGGCCCATGTGACATACACCCATACATGTCGGAGGTGTCACAATCCAGAGGGCTATGCAGACAACAGTGTGGATGTTTGCTATGTCGGGCGTAGGTCATGTGATGGTGTGACAATATTGCAGACAGAACACCACGGGCGTGGGACATGTCGGGTGCCGTGTCACAACGTGTGCACACAATGCAGGGGCATATGTCACATTGGTAACACCTGTGTGCTGCCCAGATCACAGCTCACTGTGTGGTACTGTGTGCATACCACAAATGGTGTTCCAATGCATACTACATATGCATCCATTGTAGAACACCTCCACCGTTGTATGCATAGCTGACCGCACATATCACACTGACAGGTACTGTGGTTTAATGCCGGTGTATAATAATGGTTGTATCTACTGCACATGGCTGGCATGTATGTGTCTGGTGGTGCGACCTGTATACCGTGACTGGAGCAGAACCTAGGTGTGCATGTTATACCTGGCCACATGGCGAATAACTCTACACTGTAACATGCCTATTACTAACAACAGTCTCACCTGCGACAGACCCATGGCTGTGCGACACGCCAGAGGTACCTGTATAGGGGCGACACAACAGTATAAACATTATCCATGACTGTAGCCACAGTTCGCACTGTGCATGTCACATCATGTACCTGTGTGATAGCATGTGGTATGCACACATCTGCAAACACAACATAGCATACTGTAGTATGCGGCTTGTGTGCCCATATACCTGGCATGTGCTGGTACATTACATGGTGTACAGTGACTCCTACACCTACAGTGGATATCATACACATATGCAAGACTGACTTACCAGGCAGCTCCAGGCTCATTGGTTGGGAGACACCCACCTCCACGATGGCGGATAGTGTTTCTGCATGCTGTTCCCTGGGTGTCCCCAGACTGGCCAGGAGCTCCTCCGTGTGTGTGAGTGGGGGCTGGGTTGGTGGCCCACCACCTGTTCCACCTTGTTCTCTGGCGATTGCGGCACGCTGTTTCGCATGCCATATGAGGTCCGTGCAGTGTCGGCGTATCTGCTGGTAGGTGCGGTTGTTGCCACCCACGTCATTCACCCTCCTGCGCATATCCTGCCACAGGTCATCCCGCTGCTGCGCTTGCTGTGGAACATGGCTGAATAGCAGGTCATAGTTGTCATGGAGCAACGGTATAATTACGTCATCCTCCTGGTGGCTGAAGGCTGGCAGTCGTGAACGAGGCATTATCTGGAAGACATAATGATGGTGACAGGTCACATTCACACTGATGTACTGGCATACCGCTGCACATACATTGCTATGACATGTACGACATCTGCACAGTAATCTCTGAGATGCATCATGACACTGCTGACATGTTGCTGTCACACCTGTCACACCGTTATGCAGCGGGTATCATATCATATCTCTGTGACAACTCATCACACTGTACATACCCCATGTAGATGGTAACCTGCTGTGGACATGTGTACCGGCCTGCACCTGTGTTCATACCAGTTGGCACGTGGCCCGATGTGCGCACAGTTCTACTGTTCACCTGGATGCTGTGTATATGTCGCTAGGCATCACAGATGCAGCCGTTATGGACGTCAGCGGTGGCACTGCACACATACATGTGGACACCTGTACATGCATGTGTTGTGCCATGTACATCTACACAGCACTGTACGGGTGTTGGACAACCTGCCACGGCTTGCCTGTATTGCACATGTGATACACATGGGACAATGTGTAATCATATGACATTAGCAGGGATGGTCATACATAGCATGTGCGCTCGCACGTTGTACACGCCGACACACAGCACCTGTGACACCACAATGTGCATCAGTGCCACATTACTGCTCTGGACAGTTGATAGTGCAAGTGCCATGTGGCCATCGCACCATGTATGACTGTGATGGCACATGCAGCCTTACTGGACAGGGCTGCATGGTATGGCAGGGTATGTCACATACATGGCACAGGTATGTGTCCCGCCTGGGGGATACTGGTATTGGGAGGGTGGCTGTCCATTCCATATATCATTGCTATGGGTATATGGACATTACGCATGTCTATCATCATGGTGTGGACAATGGCCTTCTGCAAGGTAGGCAGCATGCTGCTTGGTGGGGGTGTGTATGGTGCATGCTGGTATCGCACATCCATGCATACACATTACCCCTGACAGGTGCTATGTGCTGTGATATTGTTCAACACAGTGCTGTATGTGCCCGCACGATGATATCCCGTGCACATGGATGGTACCCCGGCCTGACATGGGTACCACATATGTCTACATCCAGTGCCTGCTGCCACCGCCATGTCGGCGGGTGCACCGCACAGCACCATCCCTCCCACAGGAACCATGGTGTTGGGCACAGCATAGGTATCCATTTATGGGGACAGGGATGTTCACATAGCGGGGGCACTGCTGGTATCATCCATCAGACCATACACGTATGACGCACACCTCACACACACAGCCCATTCAGTATGTTGTTCACAACACTGACACAGCTATACTGCTAGGCCAGGGACATTCCCAGCCGTACATACACAGATGCATAAATGTCTGTCTGTGGCATGGGCTACAATGATGGTGGGGTTCAACACATACCATGTTCGACTGTGGCTGGCGCTGATGTTCTGTGCACATGTCAACACAGTAACCCTGTTCTACTGTTGCCAGCGGTGATGTGCTGTGCACATGTCAATGCTGCACATTGTGTTGGTGTCTGTCTGTCAACAGGCCAGTGATGGTACACGCAAGGGTATTAGTAATCAAATATGCATGCCGTCCTGTACAGCTGTACTGCTAACATCTCAGGTGCTAATGTGTCATGGACATGCACACCTTACCCGGACAGGTGGTAGTGGGTTGCCACCCGTACCCATCACCTCTTGTGGGTTGCTATTATCCAACACCCTATTTGTATTGTATGTTCAGGCTATGCACCTGTGCGGGACATGTGGGCATGTAATGCACTACTGCGTACCTTTGCACCCATTGCACAACATGTCACACAGGTGCACTGGCTGCCATACACTTCACAGCTTGATTACGGTACGACAGGTGTTGTACACACGTAACACATATCCTGTGGGACATGGTCGTATGTACAAGCATGTCCGACAGTCACGTACCAGTGCTACCCCTATATGACGGATATGCAGTACATGTGGCAGTACAGCAACTGTCACATGTACTCGTGCAATGCCCCCCTACCAACATGGAGCGGTACTGCCTGTGGGGGATGTGCATCTGCATCCATGCTGTGCCCATAGCTGACAGTTGTACATCAATACGTGCAACATACCTCATTTGGTGTTCTAACGGGTGCATGTTCAACATGGCTCCGCATTGGTTAGGTCTGTCACACAGTCATTGTTGCACACAGTCTACATGCCAGCCATGGCTTACTATATGTGGTTCAATGTAGTTCATTGGGATAACATAATTATACATTAGAGCGGCATATTCCAGCCATCACATAGCCTTCCTAGATGACACTGTTAGCCAGCCAGTAGTAGGTGTTCCGCCATCTGCACATTAGTCACACAGTACGAGGGCGACTGATACCCATTCTGGGGACAGGGTGCTGACAGCTGTGGATGGGTGTGATGCTGTCGACAACCATGACTGCACCTGATGGTCACGTCTGGATGGGTAACATTCACAACACACACCTACCTTCACGTAGTACCACATCATCTACAACAATGGACATTCCTGCCAGAACAATGTATGCAGTATGTCTGTATGACCACTGTAGGCACCACTGGTGGCCCCCAGCATGGCAGCCGACAGCAGCAGTGTATATCCCGTGGACCCATGGGTTACGCCATTCACAACACACCTGTCACGGATGACCCTGTTGTGGATCACAGTGCAGTTCCACACATCATGTTACACTAGGCATCATGCACTGAGATGTTGCGGACGTGTGAACAGCTCTGCAACTCAACATATGCACACATGACACATCACCTGGTACAATATATCTCTCATACAACATGTTATTGTGACTGCCCTGTGATGGCAATACACAGGCTACGTGTACTGGGACATGCGATGGCTCACCGGTGTCATTACCCTCTGGGTGTGTGTCTAGCCAAGTGTACAGTAGGCAGTGGTCTGAACACAGGGACACTGTACATTGACCTACTGTGTCACTGCAACTGTTGCCTATGCTCCTACTGTTATTGTACAGGCATGTGGTATCTGACCGCTATGACAGTCCTGGTCGACCACACTGCTGTGGCACTCATGACCTGCAGCCATCTGCCTGGGGTGTGGAGCACACATGTACATCTTCACATGCTATACTGCCTCTGTGGCGGTGTCACATAACTGTCTCTGGCAGGGCTGTAACAGGCAGGCACGGCATGGGGTCATGTGGGACAATGCTTGCATCTTCCACTGTGCTGCACACAAGCAAGGCACACACACTATTGCACCACTCACATTTCTCGGCGGTGACTGGGACCTGCCTCCATGCTCTGCGCAGCACGCCTGCGAGTACGGATTGTACACGGATCGTACCTCCCAGGCACATACCTGGACTGGAACACCCACAGGTGAGGGGATCACACATCACACAGTGTTTTGCACACATCCTGGATAGTTGCCTAACACAATGCATCATAGGTGCTCAATGTGCGGATACCTGTGTTTGTGACCGCTATACACATTGTAACACACGACAGAGTCGACATTGTACACCACAGGTTACATGCCATCTGTGTTGTTATACTGTACATTGGGCCTCAGACAGCTAATACTGCCATGTGCTGACAGCAACCCACACTTCCCTGGAATAGACACCCATGTACCTACACATGCTTGAGCCATGCACTCCACTCAGCTGGCTGACACATACACAACACATACCATACTTACACTACCCTTAGCATGCACAATACCTCCATGTGACTGGTGTGTCGCACCTGGGGTTATCCCCCCTTTGGTGAATAAACACATATGCTTCACGGCCCTGCTAGCCACACCCTGGCAACACACCCATCGCAGTATACATGGAACATGTGTACTACAACCAGTACTACTGACGTCTGCTGACAGCAGTTGTTAATGGCATGACACCCCAGCAGATGGACAGTGTACATACATATGCTGACACATACCACAGTGTGCTTCCGTAGCATGTACACAATTGTAGAGACCATGCTATTCCACACAGAGACGTGGCGGTACTGACCTGTTCACAGATGCCACTGTGGTGGTCATGTTCCATGCACATATGATGTACAACCACATGTGCAGGCTGTTGCACAGTGGTGTATATTCACATGTGTGGGGTGCATCACTTGTCAGCCATGATGGGTCCTCGAGGTCCATCACATACTCCAAGGCTAGCTACCTGAACATGACTGCCGCACATTGCGGTGTGGGGCCTCAGGCATTGTGGTGGTATGTCTGTATTGTTTGGCTACATCCACATTCGATGTCACATACAATAGTCACCCAGGCATTGCAGACCGAGCTAATGTTGGCAACGTGCCAGGCGATGGCGTACTTACCAACAATGCACACTCTCACTCACTACAGGGTCGCAATCCATACATGGACATCATAGTGTCCCTGTGGACACATACATGGTACTGACATGCACACGTTATGTCCTGGGACGCTGGCCCGATGTCACCTTCCGATGTCCCTGGCTGTTATGTCCCACCAACCTGTTTGGTATATGTCTCCGCACCAGCCCGCTATATTCACTGCTAGCCTGTTGTCGGACATTGTGTACCCTGACCGCCGCACAGCGGCATCTCTCGCACTACCCATGGGTGGCACTGCATTGCACGTGTGGGACTGCAGTCATACACCCATGACTGGACCATTCTGAATGGCAATGGGGCACATCCTCACAAACGTGATTCCCGCACACATTGATGGCCTCCAGGCCTTTCCTAGCACCCATGTTGGGCTTGTGTATGCCACAGCATGCCACATACACATGCTGGCCACCTGTCATACCGTTGCATGGGCGGTTGGGGTGGTACAGAGGCCAACACATCAGACGTTGTCCTCACATTGCCCTTCAGCACCATTCCACGTTCTGGTATTGGCAACGTACACATCCACCTGCACATCATACCCTGTGTCTCAGGATGTTATGCTATATGGCTCGTGGACAGGACACACAGTGGTGCGAGCATATCATAGTACCTACTACATGTCAGGTACATATGGCATTACACAGTCCTCAGTCATGGGGCCCCTCATGTTCACTATTTGCTTACATACACAACATGCTGTCACAGAGTACTGTCCATGCCTAGATATCCCACGCCTACATACCTGGCGCCATTATTGCTCCACCAGCTCATACCAATACCGACCATACGGGTGTCAGTGTGGCGGATACATCATATGAGTATCATGGCATCAGGATGCATGACACATGGTGCATGCACATCACCTTTGCGTAACAACATTCACCCACTGACTATCACATGGATACTGGCCCCGTACATACATATCACATTGTACATGGTTGCTGTACACACATATGCCCCACACAGTCCTGTGGTTACCGTATTCCACTGTGGCATGGATACCCTTCTGCAGGGCCACACCTATCTGTACTGTGTGTGATGCTGGTACATAGGTAGCCATTGTACCTGTGACATACACACATCTACACACAGTGAAGGGTACAATACCACATTTATGGTGTACCTTCCACAACAGCTACAACTTTACATGGCACAGCATTGTCATGCCACGATGTGTACCAGGCTCGGACGGTTTACATATGCGGCTGACATACGGACAACACATCTGTACACATCTGCATACCACATACGCAGGGGTGTCTTCTGCTCTGACACGGCCCATGTCCTCTGCATTACTGATGCATATACTCCTCATACATGACATTTGCGGTGGGCAGTGTGAACGGACTGCTCATGGATATGTGCACACACGCCACACTGCATGGGCTGGGCATCTGTGTTACTTCCGCAGACACAATGCACACCATGCTGTGGAACATAGGTCCTGTGCACATCCCACTGGGACACACAGTAGCACTGTTCATGTGATACCTCCCTTGCTGTTTGGGTGACACGTAGTCCTGGTACCACCACAGCAGCGGTGCTGTGTAGACGTGCAGTTGACACCCGCCTCTGCTGTTCACAGGACACTACCATGGGGAGGTGACACTACTGTGTACACTGCACATGTGTTTACACATGGACCCGCCAAACTGCATTGTTGCCCACAGTGCACCTGCTACAGATCCTTTGGGCATGGTTACTTGGTGTCCCTTCCATTTCAGCTAGCTATCATGCTACTACTCTGTCCCATACCTACAGGCCATATGTATCCTGTTATTGTACATACCAATAGGCGATACCTCTGTTATGCATGATATGCCTGTGATACTGTGTATATTATCTGTCATATCTACCCTGACAGCTTTACATTACACATAGTTGACATAGTATCCCCTAATGCAGGGCATACTTGCACGTTGGCCGCACCTTACGTATGACATCAACGGTATATGCGCATACACATGCGTGCTGTGACAGTTTACATACATGTCCTATCCCCTGCTATGGCACTTCCTTGTTGGACATCCACTGCCAGCAACAGCGTGTGATCTGGCATTGTTCTCTCTAATGCCCCCCTGTGGCAGCCCTTGTGGTGCCTCGGCTGTGTACATGGTGTCCCACTGCTGTGCACATGGTGTCCACAGGCGTTGGTATGCTCAGCAGGATAGCACTACATAACCACCTTTCACCACTTTCTGCATTACGGACAAGTGTCATTACTTACAACCACCATTCCCATACAGTACAGCTTTGTCATACACATCATGCATTACACAACCGTACATATCGTGTGTTCTACATACCTTGTCGGTGTTTCATTCTGTGTTTCGTTCCGTGTATCTGTTTTCCTTTTTCTTTCGCTTTCGGTTGTACACTGCTGGTTCGGTATGAGCATACGGTTTGAATATCCTGAGAGTCATCCTTATATCCATCGATACCTGCAACATGTGAGTTCATCCCACCAATTGCTGTTCCTCAGTGAGTAATTATGTGCATATCACCTGTGCATCTACTCCATTCGGAAATTACGCGTCGATACTGGGGTATAATTGGATTCCTCAACTGGGCATTGGCTATTTGCCCTACCTTCGTGGAGATGGTCTGTATTGTGTTATGTTATGTGTAACTGCAACCGCTATGCGTGGCAACAGGTATATTTTGAAGTAATGTTACCCGTGGATTGTGTGTGTAGGGTATAGTATTTGGTTCGACATGTGGGTGTCCCTGTCATGACGACGTCTGTTAATGGAGTATTGCATTCAAATGTGTAACATGGCTGTTGTATTCCTTTAAACAATGCATGCGTCCTTTCCATTTGCTATGGGGTATATTCCTGTGCTACCATCTGGGACATTGTCACTTTGTATCGTTCAACGTCGCAACATGCCTAGCCAGGGTGGGGCTCTCACTACTACTTTGGGACTACTGGTGTACATATGCCTGTGGCTAGTGTACCATATGCCTACACATATTATTCCACTCTGCCTCTAACGTGGCACCAACATGCACATGTTACGGAGACACACACATTACACTCACACAGCAACGCACACAGCACCCTCACCGCACACGTACACATACTACGGCACTCACGGGGACGGTTGCACACAGTACCTGCGTGGGCCGTGACACCGGCGGCGGTGTCTACCTCTCCCTTCATATCATCATACTATTACCCGCGCATGTACTGTTACAGTACTGTGGTCTGGCGATCTTTCCGCCTCGCGGTTATGCATTTCGGTATGTTGCCCATTCCATGGTTGGTGGTACCCTCTTATGTTGAACCTCCCGGATGCTCAGGTTGTCATTTCACTATGTATACTATGTACAGATATCGCGTGTTACATCTCAGTCACCTTACATCCCTCTGATTCCCTGTCTTAACTGTAGTACTTATATGTATATGTGTACATATATTTCTATATATGTCATTATATCTATCTACATATATGTATATACACATATATATATATATATATATATGTTTATATGTATACACCTTGCGGCGAACGTGGCAGCATACAGCAACGCCGTATGCTGTAGGACCCGCGTACTGTTCGGTGTTGGCGTTACATGCTCCACTGGCTGTTGGGTGTACAGTGTTTGGGGGCTGCCTATGTTGGAGTCACACATGAGGCCACCCATACGGTACACTTTACAGGTGGTCATGTTTGTGTGCCGTCCATTTCACTGTGTGTGCAGGTAGGGAGGTGTCAGTCCATGGGGCCTACGCTGTCAGAGTATGTGCTATACGTTCCCTCTTTGCCAGGGCATAGGCATATTGGGTACGCCTCCGTCTGCCTACTGGGGCTGGCACAGTGTGTTCCTGGTCCAGAACCCTCTGTGCCTGGACTGGCCTTGGCAGTTGTGGTGGGCTTTGTGGCCCTTCACCGTTATGTCCCTGCAGCAGCTGCTTCTGCAGGATCATATTATGTAGCATGGCACATACTATGAATATGTGGGCACATGTGCCTGGAGAGTACTGCAGGGCTCCACCAGATGTATCCAGGCACCGGAACCATGATTTCAGCATCCCAAACACACGCTCTATGATTATTCTGGTTTGTGCGTGTGCCTCATTATGGCGTTCTTGCATGTGTGTGTGTGCATTTCTGATGGGAGTCATCATCCACGGCTCCAGTGCATAGCCAGCATCCCCCACGAGGTGGCCTTGTGGGATGTCCCCCCTGGCGAATATCGGGTACAGTTGTGAGGCATGCCAGATATGGGAGTCGTGGTAGCTTCCGGGGCTGCCAGCAAACACATCCATGATAATGCCCTGAGCATTGCACACAACCTGGCAATTGATGGAGGGGAATCCCTTGCGGTTTATGTAGCATCTACCCTGCTCCCCAGGTGGTGACTTGATTTGTATGTGCATACAGTCTATCGCACCCAGTACCTCCGGGTATTGTGCCACACGGTGGAAGTGGCACATATTGCTAGCCAAATCCTCCTGAGATCTGGGGAAGTATATATGCTCATTGGCATGTGGTAACATGGCATCCAGAAACTGGTGTAGTACCCTGGATGCTGATGCCTGTGAGATGCCCATTATATCCCCAGTTGGCCTTTGAAAGTACCTGTGGCCAGTATTCGCAAGCTTACACATACCTTTGTGTCCACTGGGATGGGTTCCCCTCTGTTGTTTCATGTTCTCAGGCGTGGCCGGCACAGCTCCACTATTTGCTGTAACGTGTCCCTATCCACCCTGTAACGCTCTACTATCTCCAGGTCTTGTAGCCCCTGGTAGGTTACCCTTGGTCTGAACACTCTCCTTCTCCTCCGAGGCCTATGGTGGTTGTCGGCACCCTCCTCCACAACACCGTCTGTCTCTAACACATGCTGATGGATCACAGCCACGGCAGCACCCAACATGTAAGTTTTAAAAGTTCCCCGTGTGTTTACACCTATGGTGCGGCGTTTGGGAATACACGGCTGTTTGTTGTGTGTGTTCACACTTTATACTATTGTGCTGTGCACCCGGTGATGTCATAGGGTGTGTCTGTACGGCTGTATCTGGGGGTTATCTTCCGTGTTTTACCGTTGGCACTACAACGCTGTTGCCTTTGGTGTTGCATTACTCTTGCCTGCCATGGATTACCTTTCAACCTTCCCTTACTATTTCTGCACGTTGCACCTACTATTTCCTGGCATGCATCCTGCAGAGCACTGTCATGTGTAGTTTCTGGGACATGTCATATCGTGCGTTTTGTGTGCCGCCGCCATTGTGCTGCCTGTCTGCTTTGCTCTGCTGTGTCAGGTCTTCAAACTTTGCAATCTGCTACCTCCCCTACTTTCTTTGCATTCATATGCCTCCCCTATCCCATTTTGCAGGTTTCTGCATGCAGAGTTGTCAGCTGCCGCCGATTGGCCTTCGTGGGTTGATTAGTGTTGATTGCTCATTATTACTCCAATTACACTTCTTCCGCATTTCCTCATATTCTTAACATCACCTTCCTGTTTCTGATGTTGTTTGCGGGGCGGGCGTCACATGACTGGGTTAAGGGAACGTAGTCATCCTCGTGCACATGCACCTCTGCGCGCATTGTGTGCTCTCAGCTCAACTATTGCCCCACACCCCGGTCCTGCAGCTGTGATGTGCGATGTACATCCCAGGTTTGCTGAGCTCCAATGTGCTTCCTTCTACGGTGGCACACCCCTCTGCAGATGACATGTATTCCCTCTGAGCCACTCCTCGGTGTATTACCGCTGCGCCGTTTGGTACAGCCTTACACCGGCGGGGGTTTTGCGATTCAGTATTATCTGCCTCATTTGCATGGCATTGACTACTAATTCATAGTTACCACGCCGAACACTGCCGCGAGTCCTTGGCAACCCTTGCACCGTGGTTGTGGCTTTCCATGCATACCATGGTGTATTATGGGTGTGATGCTGCTGTGTATTACGCTGCTGTTTTATAACATTGTCAT